>NW_024363383.1:0-8605 GCF_014805655.1 Passer montanus | reverse complement strand
AAGGCCATGGTTAATGTCCAGGGCCGGGTGTCCCGGAGTGGCCGGCTGCCTGCTGAAATTCCGCATGGATCAGCATACCGCCTAGATGAAAGCTGCCGCCAGAGGCAACTGTGGCTGGTTTGACAGTGCCAAGTGCCCCCTGCAAACTGACATCAGGAACCGGGCCTGGTGAGTTTTGTTTCTCTGGGGAAAGGCCATTGTACGTGTCCGCAGCCTGGTGGCCCGCAGTAGCCAGCCGCCTGCTGAAATTCAGAACGGGTCAGGACACCTCCCAGACCGATAGTACCACCACATGCAACTGTGGCTGGTTTGACAGTGTCTAGTGCCTCCTGCAAACTGACATCAGGACCCTGGCCTGGTGAGTTTTCTTTCTCTGGGGAAAGGCCATGGTTCATTTCCAGTGCCCGCTGGCCCGTAGTGGCCGGCTGCCTGCTGAAATTCCGCACGGATGAGGATTCCTCCCAGACCGAAAGGACCACCACAGGCAACTGTGGCTGGTTTGACAGTGCCAAGCGCCTCCTGCAAACTGACATCAGGAACTTGGCCTGGTGACTTTTCTTTCTCTGGGGAAAGGCCATCATCCTTGTCCGAGGTCTGATGGCCCGGAATGGCCGGCTGTCTGCTGAAATTCCGCACGGATCAGGATTCCTCCCATATGAAAAGTGCCCCCACAGGCAACTGTGTCTGGTTTGACAGTGCCAAGTGCCTCCTGCAAACTGACATCAGGAACTTGGCCTGGTGACTTTTCTTTCTCTGGGGAAAGGCCATCATTACTATCCAGGGCCAGGTGGCCTGGAGTGGACGGCCACTTGCTGAAATTCTTCTCGGATCAGGATACCGCCTAGATGGAACGTGCCCCCACAGGCAACTGTGGCTGGTTTGACAGTGCCAAGTGCCTCCTGCAAACTGACATCAGGAACCGGGCCTGGTACCTTTTGTTTCTCTGGGGAGAGGCTATTGTACGTGTCCTCGGCCTAGTGGCCCGGAGTGGCCAGCCGCCTCCTGAAATCCCCCACGGATCAGGATACCTCCCAGACCGATAGTAGCACAACAGGCAGCTGTGGCTGTTTTCACAGTGCCAAGTGCCTCCTGCAAACTGACATCAGGAACCTGGCCTGGTGACTTTTCTTTCTCTGGGGAAAGGCCATGGTTCTCGTCCAGTGCCTGCGGACACGTAGTGGCCGGCCTCCTGCTGAAATTCGAAACGCATCAGGATTCCTCGCAAACCGATAGTACCACCACAGGCAACTGTGGCTGGTTTGACAGTGCCAAGCGCCTCCTGCAAACTGGCGTCGGGAACCTGGCCGGGTGACTTGTTTCTCTGGGGAAAGGCCATCATCCTTGTCCGACATATGCTGGCCCGGAATGGCCGGCCGCCAGCTGAAATTCCTCACGGTTGAGGATACCTCCCAGATGCAAGGTGCTCCCAGAGGCAACAGTGGGTGGTTTGACAGTGCCAAGTGCCTCCTGCAAACTGACATCAGGAACCTGGCCTGGTGACTTTTCTTTTCGGGGGAAAGGCCATCATTCTTGTCCAGGGCCCCGTGGCACGGTGAGGCCGGCTGCCTGCTGAAATTCCAAACTTGTCAGGATTCCTCCCAGTCCGAAACTAACACCACAGGCAACTGAGGCTGGTTTAACAGTGCCAAGTGCCTCCTGCAAACTGACAATCAGGAACCGGGCCTGGTGACTTTTGTATCTCTGGGGAAAGGCCATGGTTCATATCCTGGACACGTAGGCCCAGAGTGGACGGCCGCCTGCTGAAATTCCGCACAGATCAGGATACCTCCCAGATGCAAGGTGCCCCCTCAGGCAACTGTGGCTGGTTTGACAGTGCAAAGTGCCTCCTGCAAACTGACATCAGGAACTTGGCCTGGTGACTTTTGTTTCTTTGGGAAAAGGCCATCGTTCGTGTCCAGGGCCCAGTGGCCCGGAGTGGCCGGCTGCCTGCTGAAATTGCGCACGGGTCAGGATACCGCCCTGAAGAAAAGAGCCCCCAGAGGCAACTGTGGCTGGTTTGACAGTGCCAAGATCCTCTTGCGAACTGACATCAGGATCCTGGCCTGGTGACTTTTCTTTCTCTGGGGAAAGGCCATGGTTCATATCCTGGACACGAAGACCGGAGACGCCGGCTGCCTGCTGAAATTCCGCACAGATCAGGATACCTCCCCGACTGATAGTACCACCACAGGCAACTGTGGCTGGTTTGACAGTGCCAAGTGCCTCCTGCAAACTGACATCAGGAACCTGGCCTGGTGACTTTTGTTTCTCTGGGGCCAGGCCATCGCACATGTCCAAGGCCTGGTGGCCTGGAGTGGCCGGCCACCGACTATAATTCCGCACGGATCAGGATACGTCCCAGACCGAATGGACCACCACAGGCACCTGTGGCTGGTTTGACAGTGCCAAGTGCCTCCTGCAAACTCCGGAGTGGCCGGCTGCCTGCTGAAATTTCGCATGCTTCAGGATATCTCCCAGATGCAAGGAGCCCCCACAGGCAACTGTGTCTGGTTTGACAGTGCCAAGTGCCTCCTGCAAACTGACATCAGGAACCTGGCCTGGTGAGTTTTCTTTCTCTGGGGAAAGGCCATGGCTCATATCCTGGACACGTAGGACCGGAGAGGCCGGCTGCCTGCTGAAATTCCTCACGGATCAGGATGCCGCCCAGATGCACTGTGCCCCCATAGGCACCTCTGGCTGGTTTGACAGTGCCAAGTGCCTCCTGCAAACTGACATCAGGAACCTGGCCTGGTGAGTTTTCTTTCTCTGGGGAAAGGCCATGGCTCATATCCTGGACACGTAGGACCGGAGAGGCCGGCTGCCTGCTGAAATTCCTCACGGATCAGGATGCCGCCCAGATGCACTGTGCCCCCATAGGCACCTCTGGCTGGTTTGACAGTGCCAAGTGCCTCCTGCAAACAGACATCAGGAACCTGTCCTGGTGACTTTTGTTTCTCTGGGTAAAGGCCAATTTACGAGTCCAGGACCCGCTGGCCAGGCTTGGCCATCCGCCTGCTGAAATTCCGAAAGGATCAGGATACAGCCCAGACCGAAAGTACCACCACAGGCAACTGTGGCTGGTTTGACAGTGCCAAGTGCCTCCTGCAAACTGGCATCAGGAACCGGGCCTGGTGACATTTGTTTCCCTGGGTAAAGCCCATTTTACGTGTCCAAGGCCCGCTGGCCAGGCTTGGACATCCGCCTGCTGAAATTCCGAAAGGATCAGGATACAGCCCAGACCGAAAGTACCACCACAGGCAACTGTGGCTGGTTTGACAGTGCCAAGTGCCTCCTGCACACTGACATCAGGAACCTGGCCTGGTGAGTTTTCTTTCTCTGGGGAAAGGCCATGGCTCATATCCTGGACACGTAGGACCGGAGAGGCCGGCTGCCTGCTGAAATTCCTCACGGATCAGGATGCCGCCCAGATGCACTGTGCCCCCATAGGCACCTCTGGCTGGTTTGACAGTGCCAAGTGCCTCCTGCAAACTGACATCAGGAACCTGGCCTGGTGACTTGTTTCTCTGGGTAAAGGGCATCGTTCGTGTCCAGCGCCCGGTGGCCCGGAGTGGCCCGCTGCCTGCTGAAATTCTGCACGTATCAGGATACCTCCCAGATGAAAGGAGCCCCCACAGGCAACTGTGTCTGGTTTGACAGTGCCAAGTGCCTCCTGCAAACGGACATCAGGAACCTGGCCTGGTGACTTTCGTTTCTCTGGGGAAAGGCCATCATTCTTGTTCAGGGCCTGGTGGCCCGGTGTGGCCTGCCGCCTGCTGAAATTCCAAACGTATCACGATACCTCCCAGACCGAAAGGACCACCACAGGCAACAGTGGCTGGTTTGACAGTGCCAAGTGCCTCCTGCAAACTGACATCCCACAGGCAACTGTGTCTGGTTTGACAGTGCCAAGTGCCTCCTGCAAACTGACATCAGGAACCTGGCCTGGTGAGTTTTCTTTCTCTGGGGAAAGGCCATGGCTCATATCCTGGACACGTAGGACCGGAGAGGCCGGCTGCCTGCTGAAATTCCTCACGGATCAGGATGCCGCCCAGATGCACTGTGCCCCCATAGGCACCTCTGGCTGGTTTGACAGTGCCAAGTGCCTCCTGCAAACTGACATCAGGAACCTGGCCTGGTGAGTTTTCTTTCTCTGGGGAAAGGCCATGGCTCATATCCTGGACACGTAGGACCGGAGAGGCCGGCTGCCTGCTGAAATTCCTCACGGATCAGGATGCCGCCCAGATGCACTGTGCCCCCATAGGCACCTCTGGCTGGTTTGACAGTGCCAAGTGCCTCCTGCAAACTGACATCAGGAACCGGGCCTGGTGACATTTGTTTCCCTGGGTAAAGCCCATTTTACGTGTCCAAGGCCCGCTGGCCAGGCTTGGACATCCGCCTGCTGAAATTCCGAAAGGATCAGGATACAGCCCAGACCGAAAGTACCACCACAGGCAACTGTGGCTGGTTTGACAGTGCCAAGTGCCTCCTGCAAACTGACATCAGGAACCGGGCCTGGTGACATTTGTTTCCCTGGGTAAAGCCCATTTTACGTGTCCAAGGCCCGCTGGCCAGGCTTGGACATCCGCCTGCTGAAATTCCGAAAGGATCAGGATACAGCCCAGACCGAAAGTACCACCACAGGCAACTGTGGCTGGTTTGACAGTGCCAAGTGCCTCCTGCAAACTGACATCAGGAACCGGGCCTGGTGACATTTGTTTCCCTGGGTAAAGCCCATTTTACGTGTCCAAGGCCCGCTGGCCAGGCTTGGACATCCGCCTGCTGAAATTCCGAAAGGATCAGGATACAGACCAGACCGAAAGTACCACCACAGGCAACTGTGGCTGGTTTGACAGTGCCAAGTGCCTCCTGCACACTGACATCAGGAACCTGGCCTGGTGAGTTTTCTTTCTCTGGGGAAAGGCCATGGTTCATATCCTGGACACGTAGGACCAGAGAGGCCAGCTGCCTGCTGAAATTCCTCACGGATCAGGATGTTGCCCAGATGCAAGGTGCCACCACAGGCAACTGTGGCTGGTTTGACAGTGCCAAGTGCCTCCTGCAAACGGACATCAGGAACCTGGCCTGGTGACTTTCGTTTCTCTGGGGAAAGGCCATCATTCTTGTTCAGGGCCTGGTGGCCCGGTGTGGCCTGCCGCCTGCTGAAATTCCAAACGTATCACGATACCTCCCAGATGCAAGGTGCCCCCACAGGCAACTGTGTCTGGTTTGACAGTGCCAAGTGCCTCCTGCAAACTGACATCAGGAACCTGTCCTGGTGACTTTTGTTTTTCTGGGGAAAGGCCATGGTTCTTGTCCAGGGCTCGGTGGCACGGTGAGGCCGGCTGCCTTCTAAAATTCCGAACGGGTCAGGATTCCTCCCAGATGAAAAGTGCCCCTACAGGCAACTGTGGCTGGTTTGACAGTGCCAAGTGCCTCCTGCAAACTGACATCAGGAACCTGGCCTGGTGACTTGTTTCTCTGCGTAAAGGCCATCGCACATGTCCAAGGCCTGGTGGCCCGGAATGGCCGGCCGCCAGCTGTAATTCCGCAAGCATCAGGATACCTCCCAGACCGAAAGTACCACCATATGCAACTGTGGCTGGTTTGACAGTGCCAAGTGCCTCCTGCAAACTGACATCAGGAACCTGGCCTGGTGACATTTGTTTCTCTGGTTAAAGGCCAATTTACGAGTCCAGGGCCCGCTGGCCAGTCTTGGCCATTCTCCTGGTGAAATTCCGAAAGGATCAGGATACAGCCCATACCGAAAGTACCACCACAGGCAACCGTGGCTGGTTTGACAGTGCCGAGAGCCTCCTGCAAACTGACATCAGGAACCTGGCCTGGTGACTTTTGTTTCTCTGGTTAAAGGGCAATTTACGAGTCCAGGGCCCGCGGGCCAGGCTTGGCCATTCTCCTGGGGAAATTCCGAAAGGATCAGGATACAGCCCATACCGAAAGTACCCCCACAGGCAACCGTGGCTGGTTTGACAGTGCCGAGAGCCTCCTGCAAACTGACATCAGGAACCTGGCCTGGTGACTTTTGTTTCTCTGGTTAAAGGGCAATTTACGAGTCCAGGGCCCGCGGGCCAGGCTTGGCCATTCTCCTGGGGAAATTCCGAAAGGATCAGGATACAGCCCATACCGAAAGTACCCCCACAGGCAACCGTGGCTGGTTTGACAGTGCCGAGAGCCTCCTGCAAACTGACATCAGGAACCTGGCCTGGTGACTTTTGTTTCTCTGGTTAAAGGGCAATTTACGAGTCCAGGGCCCGCGGGCCAGGCTTGGCCATTCTCCTGGGGAAATTCCGAAAGGATCAGGATACAGCCCATACCGAAAGTACCCCCACAGGCAACCGTGGCTGGTTTGACAGTGCCGAGAGCCTCCTGCAAACTGACATCAGGAACCTGGCCTGGTGACTTTTGTTTCTCTGGTTAAAGGGCAATTTACGAGTCCAGGGCCCGCGGGCCAGGCTTGGCCATTCTCCTGGGGAAATTCCGAAAGGATCAGGATACAGCCCATACCGAAAGTACCCCCACAGGCAACCGTGGCTGGTTTGACAGTGCCGAGAGCCTCCTGCAAACTGACATCAGGAACCTGGCCTGGTGACTTTTGTTTCTCTGGTTAAAGGGCAATTTACGAGTCCAGGGCCCGCGGGCCAGGCTTGGCCATTCTCCTGGGGAAATTCCGAAAGGATCAGGATACAGCCCATACCGAAAGTACCCCCACAGGCAACCGTGGCTGGTTTGACAGTGCCGAGAGCCTCCTGCAAACTGACATCAGGAACCTGGCCTGGTGACTTTTGTTTCTCTGGTTAAAGGGCAATTTACGAGTCCAGGGCCCGCGGGCCAGGCTTGGCCATTCTCCTGGGGAAATTCCGAAAGGATCAGGATACAGCCCATACCGAAAGTACCCCCACAGGCAACCGTGGCTGGTTTGACAGTGCCGAGAGCCTCCTGCAAACTGACATCAGGAACCTGGCCTGGTGACTTTTGTTTCTCTGGTTAAAGGGCAATTTACGAGTCCAGGGCCCGCGGGCCAGGCTTGGCCATTCTCCTGGGGAAATTCCGAAAGGATCAGGATACAGCCCATACCGAAAGTACCCCCACAGGCAACCGTGGCTGGTTTGACAGTGCCGAGAGCCTCCTGCAAACTGACATCAGGAACCTGGCCTGGTGACTTTTGTTTCTCTGGTTAAAGGGCAATTTACGAGTCCAGGGCCCGCGGGCCAGGCTTGGCCATTCTCCTGGGGAAATTCCGAAAGGATCAGGATACAGCCCATACCGAAAGTACCCCCACAGGCAACCGTGGCTGGTTTGACAGTGCCGAGAGCCTCCTGCAAACTGACATCAGGAACCTGGCCTGGTGACTTTTGTTTCTCTGGGCAAAGGCCATCATTCTTGTTCAGGGCCTGGTGGCCCGGTGTGACCGGACGCCTGCTGAAATTCTGCACGGATCCTGATAGCTCCCAGATGAAAAGAGCCCCAACAGGCAACTGTGGCTGGTTTGACAGTGCCAAGTGCCTCCTGCAAACTGACATCAGGAACCTGGCCTGGTGACTTTTGTTTCTCTGGGGAATAGATATCCTTTCGGTCCAGGGCCCGGTGGCCGATTGTGGCCAGCTGCCTCCTGAAATTCCAAATATCTCAGAATGCCTCCCAGAAGAAGCAAGGCGCCACCACAGACAAATGTGGCTGGTGTGACAGTGCCAAGTGTCTTCTGAAAACTGACATCAGGAACCTGGCCGGCTGAGTTTTGTTTCTCAGAGAAAATGCCATAGATCTTGTCCAGCATCCGGTGGGCCGAATTGGCCGTGTGCATTTTGAAGTTCCGTATGTCTCAGGATGCCTCCCTGAAGCAACATGCCACCACAAGCAACTATGGCTGGTTTGACAGTAGCAAGTGCCTCCTGCAAACTGCCCTCGGTAACCTGGCCTGGTGAGTTTTGTTTCTGAGAGAGATGGCCATGGTTCCTGTCCTGGTTCCGGTGGCGCAGCGTGGCCGGGTGCCTCTTAAAATTCCGAACATCTCAGGATGCCTCTCAGAAGCAAGGTGCCGCCAGAGTCAACTCTGGCAGGTTTGACAGTGCCAAGTGCCTCCTGCAAACTGACATCAGGAACCTGGCCTGGTGAGTTCTGTTTCTCAGAGTAAAAGCTATTGTTCTTCTCCTCTACCAGCAGTGGCCGGGTGCGTGCCGTAATTCTGAACGTCTCAATATACATCCTGGAAGCAAGGCTCCACAACCGGCAACTGTGGCGGATTTGACAGTGACAAGTGCCTCCTGCAAACTGACATCAGGAACCTGGCCTGGTGAGTTATGTTTCCAGGGTAAAAGGCCAGTATTTTTATCCAAGTTTCATTGTCGGAGAGTGGCCGCCTGCCTGCTGAAATTCCGAACATCACAGGATGCCCCCAGACACAAGGTTCCACCATCAGCCACTGTGGCTGGCTTGACAGTGCCACTTGCTTCTTGCAAACTGACATCAGGAACCTGGCCAGCTGAATTTTGTTTCCCAGGGAAAAGGGCCGGCTTCCCTCTCCATGGGAAAGAGGCATGGAATGTCTGGAGGCCTGCTGTAATTCCGAACGTCACAGGATGCCTCCCAG
>NW_024363382.1:0-222 GCF_014805655.1 Passer montanus | reverse complement strand
ATTTTTGCAAACCTTTAAGGTATAAATTGGGAAAACAATGGGGTGTTCATAAGTTCTTGTATATGCCCAATTCGCCCAAGGCACTTTTAGGGAGAGATTTATTGGAGCAGTTACAAGCAACCATTACATTCAAAAATTGAGAGCTTACTTTGGAGGTGAATGATCAAAAGTACATAGACGTATTAAGTTTAACCTTAACAGCTATTGAAATTAAGGAGGAAA
>NW_024363381.1:0-222 GCF_014805655.1 Passer montanus | reverse complement strand
TTTTCATTTGAATAGAAAATTAAAGCTAAGCATTAAACCCATTTTGCAAGGGTAGAATGTAGCAGAATACACAAGGTAGCATGCTGCATCAAAGATTTGTTTGGGCAGATATTACTCAAAATCCCAAAGTCTTTGATATTTATGGATTTAAATTGTGTCTGCTACAAAGTTTTGATGGTTTTAGAGGTGGGCATCTGCAAAATACCTGCTCAAACCAGGAAG
>NW_024363380.1:0-222 GCF_014805655.1 Passer montanus | reverse complement strand
CCTGCAAGATGCTTCCAGTCCTCAAGCCATGGCTGAGGCAAGGGGCTTGTGCTTTGGCAGATTAGTTTGATGGCAGAGGGGCTGGGGTTTCTCTGGATCCTTCAGGGGACCTCCAGGGAACCCAGCTGGCCCTTGGGGAAGATCTGGAACTCTTGGCAGCTCCCAGGGGGAGCTTTAGGGGACCTCACTGGCACTGCCTAGATGAGGGCTGACTTTCAAATG
>NW_024363379.1:0-222 GCF_014805655.1 Passer montanus | reverse complement strand
TTCCAGCCACTCTGCCCCTAGCCTGTAGCGCAAAGATCACCGCATTTCCAACTTCTTTAATGCTGCTGGGAAACAGAGAACAGCAAAAAACCCTAAAAATACAGTAATATCAGCCAATTTCAGCTGCATGGTAGATTTCACAGAATAACAAAAAGAAGAGAGCAAAATTAAAAACAACAAAAAACCAAACCTATGACACTGTGTCTTGAGCACACAGAAACA
>NW_024363378.1:0-222 GCF_014805655.1 Passer montanus | reverse complement strand
TGTCTTTCTCCTTTGGTGGTTTGCGCTTTGCTTCATGATGATAAAGAGCAACCAGACCCTTCTAGACTTTATCCTGCTATCATTTTAATACTTTTAAGGCATCTCTCCTTAGTGACCTAAACACTTTTCTTTTGTCTGTCAGAAGCTTCAGTCCATCTTCTAGAAAGAAAAATTTATTCCATAAGGGGCATCACTCTATCAGTGCCTTGTGCCTTGAACAAT
>NW_024363377.1:0-222 GCF_014805655.1 Passer montanus | reverse complement strand
GGCGGTGTGGTACTGCTGTCGGCGGGATGGGCCCGGCGCGGTGGGTTTTTTTGCGCCTAGGGGGGTTTGGGGTTCACGGGGGTGGTGTGTTTGCGTACGTAGGTATGTCATTATTGTCTGCGTGGTGATGTGGGTGCGGATACTGCTGCTATGGTGCTTGCTTACTGTTTTGGGGTCTTGACACGTGGGGCCAGTGGCCCCCAATGTACTGTATATATAAAA
>NW_024363376.1:0-222 GCF_014805655.1 Passer montanus | reverse complement strand
CGGCCTCGGCAAAGCGGGCGGGGCTCGGACAATCTCAGCCGCCGCCGCCGCCGGTGCCGCCGGCTCTGCCTTTCCCTCCCTGCACCGGCACCAGGTAACCCCCGCCGCGGCTCCCCTCGTCGCGTAGAGCCGGGCCCCGCGCTCCCCCGGCCGCCCCCGGAGCGCGGCGCTGGAGGCGGCGGGGCTCAGCCCGCCCCGGCCGTTGCCAACCGTCCCCCGCCC
>NW_024363375.1:0-222 GCF_014805655.1 Passer montanus | reverse complement strand
TTTGAGTTTCAGATCAATGCCAAAATTACGAAAGAAACACACCGGACAGATGTGGCCACTTCTGTATGACATTATTGTTGTGGTTCTGTGAATTCATAAAACTTGTTCCACATTGCATGATTTTCGGTCATCGTCTCAAAATTCATGCTTACCAAGTGAAAATAGATGTCACAGCTAAATGCAGGTAGGATAGTCCCTAAAAATGGTGGATGGTACAAAGTA
>NW_024363374.1:0-222 GCF_014805655.1 Passer montanus | reverse complement strand
TCTGTTCCAGGCAGCCTCTCAAGGCACCACTGTGGACACTCAACCCTGGCAGCTCCGGGCTCTGTTTGCATTCCCAAGGAGCCTTTGGCTCCTCTCGGTGGCTGCTGCAGGGCAGGGATGTGCTCCCCTCTCCAGATCCTTCCCCCAGCTCCTGGCAGAGCCCTGCTCCAAGGTGGTGCTGCTCAGCCCCTCTCTGGTGCCACTCGGGCACAAGATCACCCT
>NW_024363373.1:2238-2507 GCF_014805655.1 Passer montanus | reverse complement strand
TGGCACAAATTAAGAGGGTTTGTGCACTTCTGCGATATTCCTCTGAATGCTGAGCTGCTCTTATGTAGGGTACTGCCTCATCACAGGAACTACTTACTAATTCTCATAGAAGTCTGGGCATCCTGAATCTTTAAAAAAGGTGCTGAGGACATAGGAGAGGTCACAGATGTTGAGATCCAGCCTAAAGCATAGTTTAGGAAGGTGGTTTTCTCTGCCAGGCTAAATTCCCCTATATTCTCACTTGTACCTCAGCACAAGTGAACCATAAA
>NW_024363373.1:0-1024 GCF_014805655.1 Passer montanus | reverse complement strand
GTTGTTATTTTATAATTAGCATAGTATATAGACACATTGGACAGCCTCAGCAACAGATTTAATTCAGCAGCTAAGCCTTGGCAAGCAGGATATACATCTTAGCACTCTAAAGCTGTTGATTTTGTTCCTGGTAATTTTAGCATGGAAGAAGCAGACCACATTTGTTTCATGGTGCTGCTGTATCCCCAGCAGGTTCTGCTCTTTCTTGGAGATATATTATCTATTTTTAAGGTTTCCTTTTTAATATTTTAATAAATATTTAAATAAACCACAAATAACATCTTCAGTCAGTACAACATAGGCATCATATATTAAAGTATTCCCATCTCCAAAGATCTCTAACAAAAAAAGGAGGTGCAAAACTGTCCCTACTTGAACTGTGCCATTTCATGCAGATGTAGACATTTAACTCTATCTGTTTGGGGTCTTCCCCACCTCCCCCAAGTATAATATATTGTTTAATAGATTTCCATTTATGTTATTTAAAGAACCACAGAGCAATCAGGATTTGCAGTGACACAAAAATAATGTCATTAAAATAAAGTTAGTTTGGACTGGATTTGCCTGACATGAACATGCCATA
Organism: Passer montanus; assembly: GCF_014805655.1. Classification (NCBI taxonomy): domain Eukaryota; kingdom Metazoa; phylum Chordata; class Aves; order Passeriformes; family Passeridae; genus Passer; species Passer montanus. The sequence continues at coordinate 441 of NW_024363373.1, read as the reverse complement.
CTGGAAGACAAAAAATTCTGCTCTCCTCTTCCTTATTTATCCTTAAAGTGGCTGGCTCACACTTTGGGAAAGGGCCAAGATTAATTCACCTTTCTATCTGTTAAAATTAGAGGAGAGGGTTTTGGCAGCAAATTAATCACCATCAATGATTTTTGAAAAGTTTATTAAGAGATTAAGTATTATGAATTGATAGAAGAGCAATTTCAAATAAAAAACCCACACAGATTGGTTTGATAGCAATGCAATAAAATATTTGATTAAATGGTAGCAAAATAACTGTTACTTTGAGAGGTGGACTCAGTTTCTTTACAATATTTATGTCTCTTATATCACCTATTCATAAAATACTTCTAAATATTAAAATATGCACACAATTTTTCTGGAAGAAGCTTCCTTTTAATAATTGTGTAGCTTGACTTTCATTGTTTGAAGATGAAATTG
>NW_024363372.1:3272-3753 GCF_014805655.1 Passer montanus | reverse complement strand
GGAGGGGTCTGTGAATTTGGGGAGGGGTCCGCGGAATTTGGGGAGGGGTCTCGGGGGTGGATCTCCCCAATTTGAGGAGCGATCTCCGGATTTTGTCTCTCCCCAATTTGAGGAGAGTTCGGTGAAATTTGGGGAGGGGGCTCCTGAATTTGGGGAGGGGTCTCCGGGAGGGGTCTGGGAATTCGGGGAGGGGTCTCTGGGAATTTGGGGAGGGGTCCCGCACCTTCTGGGGCGCGTTGATGACGCCGATGTTGAAGCCGAAGCCGAGCGAGCTCAGCGAGGCCGCGAACACCGTGAGCGCCAGCGTGGGGGTCAGCGCGGCGGGGGGCGCGGGGGGCGACCCCCCCGGGGCCGGGAGGAGACCCCCCTCATCCTCCTGGGGGGCGCACAGGTCAGAGACCCCTCCCCAAAAAAAATCCCACCCAAATCCCCCCAAAAATCCCCCCAAAATCGTAAAAATCCCACCAAAAATTCCCCCCAA
>NW_024363372.1:268-3160 GCF_014805655.1 Passer montanus | reverse complement strand
CCCCCGCGGTGGGGGAGGGGCGGGAAACCCCCCCCCTAATTAACCCCTGATTAACCCTTAATTAACCCCTAATGAACCCCGAATTAATTCCCTAATTAACCCCTAATTAATCCTCTAATTAATCCCCAATCATCCCCTAATTAATCCACAATAATCCCCTAATTAACCCCTAATTAACCCCTAATTAGCCTCTAATTAAGTCCCAATAATTCCCCTAATTAATCCCCAATACTCTCCTAATTAATCCCCTAATTAATCCCCTAATTAACCCCAAATTAACACATAATTAACTTCTAATTAGGCCCCAATTAACCGCCGGGGTTCCCCCCCACAGCACCCCTCCCCCACCCTTAATTAACCCTTAATTAATACTTCATTAATTCCCCAATCCACGCCGGGATTCCCCCTCTCCTAATTGACTCTTAATTACCCCTAATTAACCCCTAATTAACCTCCAGAGTCTCCCCCATGGGAACCCCCACCCGGACCCCTAATTAACCTCGAATTAATCCTTAATTAATCCTTAATTAACCCCTGACTTTCCTCCGGGACCCACCGATCCCCTAATTAACTCTTAATTAACCCCTAATTAACCTCCAGATCCCCCCGTGACACCCCCACTCCTAATTAACCCCTAATTAACCTCTAATTAACCCTAACTCTTAATTAACCCCTAATTAACCTCCAGATCCCCCCGTGACACCCCCACTCCTAATTAACTCCTAATTAACCCTTAATTAACGCCTGCCCCACTCCCAGGACCGCCCGACCCCTCATTAACCTTTAATTAACCGCTAATTAATCTTTAATTAATGCCAGCCCCGCTCCCAGGACCCCCGGACCCCTAATTAACCCTTAATTACCCTTAATTAACCCTTAATTAGCCCCCGTACCTCCTCCTCCTCCTGGATCTGCTGGAACCCCCTGGGCATGGGGGCGGCAATTAATTAATCCGTTAATTAGGGAATTAAGGGGCCGGGGGGGTTAATGAGGGTTAATTAGGGGTTAATTAGGGGTTAATTAGGGGATAATTAAGGGACGCGGTGTCCCGGAGGCGAGGCAGGGGGGTAATTAAGGGTTAATTAGGGGTTAATTAGGGGGTAATTAAGGGACGCGGTGTCCCGGAGGAGAGGCAGGGCGGTAATTAAGGGTTAATTAGGGGTTAATTAAGGGTCGGGGGGTCCCGGAGGGGGAATCCGGAGTAATTAAGTTAATTAGACGGTGTCCCGGAGGCGAGGCAGGGGGGTAATTAAGGGTTAATTAGGGGTTAATTAAGGATGGGGGGGTCCCGGAGGGGGAATCCGGACGTTAATTAAGGTTAATTAAGGTTAATTAAGGGTTGGGAGGGGTTCCTGCGGGGGATCGGGAGTAATTAAGTTAATTAGCGGTAATTAGTGGTTAATTAGGGCTTGGAGGGCTGTCCGGAGGTGGCGCAGGGAGTTAATTAAGGATTAATTAGGCGTTAATTAGGAGCGGGGGGGGTGCCGTGGGGGGGATCAGGAGGCTAATTAGCGTTAATTAAAAGTTACTTAGCGGCTAATTAGGGTTAATTAAAGCCCGGGAGTGGTCCGGAGGTGGGGCAGTGAGTTAATTAAGGATCAAGTAAGGGTTAATTAAGGATTAATTAGGGCTCGGAGCGTCCCGCGGGGGGAATTAGCAGGTTAATTAGGGCTAATTAAGGCTAATTAAGAGTTAATTAAGGCTAATTAAGATCAAATTAGCGCTAATTAAGGTGTAATTAGCGCTAATTAAGGCCGCGGCCGCGCCCGGCGGGGTCACCTGGGGGTCATTAATTCAGCGACCCCAATTTCCCGCCCCTCCCCCAATTCCCGCGGTTTTGCCCAAAAATGGAAATGGGGGGGGAAGATGACGTCACCGCCCCTCCCCCCACCCGCGGGTGTTCCCGGGGGGGGTGGGGGAGGGGCGGGCGCGTGCCCGGGGCTATTTTTAGCCCCTCCCCTCCCCCCCCAAGCTGTGAAATGTCACCTCAAAGTGACCTCGGCTGGGGGGGGGAGGGGCATTTAAAGGGCCAGAGCCCCAATTTTGGAAATTTGATTCTCCCCGAGGGGGGGGGGGGACACACGGGGACACCCCCCTCCGTGTGACGTCACAGGAGGGCGTGGCCACCCAGGGGACACCCAGGGGACACCGAGGGGACACCGAGGACGCGCGTGACGCGGGTGGGCGTGGCCAAACAACGCGGCCACGCCCCCCAAAACACCCGACAGCCAATCCGCTCCCCCCGCGGGTGAGAATGGAACAGCCCGGAGGGGCGTGGCTTGCTGGCAAAGGGCGTGGCCACGCGCGAGGGGGCGTGGCTACGCAGAAGGGGGCGTGGCCTCAGTCTGCTGCGCCGGCTCGGCCCCGCAGCAGCGAACGGAGGGGGGTGCGCTCGGCGCTCGCGGAAATCTCCGAAAAAACCCCAAAAAAACCCGAAAAAAACCCAAAAAAAGCGTCGGGAGGGACTCGCCGAGGCTGCCCCCCGCTCGCCATGGTGTCGCTGCTCTGCTGCGGGCCCAAAATGGCCGCCTGTGGGCTCGTCCTCAGCGCCTGGGGCGTCGTGATGTTGGTGAGGGGCCCTGAGGGGCCGTGAGGGGCGGGCGGGATTTGGGGGGTCCCGGAGGGGGTTTGGGGGGTTTTGAAGGGTTAATAGGGGGTTTAAAAGGGGTTTTGGGGGGTTTTGTGGGGGATTTGAGGGGTTTTGGGGTGTTCGATGGGTTAATAGGGGGCTTGAAGGAGGTTTTGGGGGAAATTGAGGCGTTTGGAGGGGGCTCTGAGGGGTCCCGGAGGGTTTTTGGGGGGTCCTGAAGGGTTAATAGGGTGTTTGAGGGGGATTTTGGGGGGAATTCTGAGGGGTTTTGGGGGGTCCCGGAGGGGTTCTGGGTGGTTCTG
>NW_024363372.1:0-198 GCF_014805655.1 Passer montanus | reverse complement strand
GGTTCTGAGGGGTTAGCGGGGCGTTGGGGGGGGATTTTGGGGGAAATTTAAGGGGTTTTGAGAGGTTCTAAAGGGTTAATAGTGGATTTGAAGGGGGTTTGGGGGGATTTTGTGGGGGATTTGAGGGGTTTGGGAGGGTTCTGAAGGGTTAATAGGGGGTTTGAAGGAGGTTTTGGGGGAAATTGAGGCGTTTGGAGG
>NW_024363371.1:0-222 GCF_014805655.1 Passer montanus | reverse complement strand
ATTAGGTGTCGCCCGAGGAGCGCGTGGGGGCGCTGAAGGCGCTGCTGGCCGAGCGGCTGCAGGTGCCGGTGCAGCAGCAGCGCCTCCTGTTCCGCGGCAAGGCCCTGGCAGGTACGAAAGGCACTTTTTTGGGGGAATTTGGGGTTATTTTTAAATTTCAGGGATTTTGGGAGAATTTGGGGGTTTGGGGATTTTCGGGGATTTTTTGGGGATTTTTTTGGG
>NW_024363370.1:0-222 GCF_014805655.1 Passer montanus | reverse complement strand
CATGACTCAGCAATGATTGTGCTGGCAGCCCATCAAGAGCAGTGTGGCCAGCACTTTGAAAGAAGTGATTCTCCACTTCTGGAGTCCAAAAAAGAGAAGTAGAGGGAAATGTTGAAGTGAACCCAGGGGAAGACCATGAAGATGATCAGAGGGTTGGACCACCTCTGCTGTGAAGGTAGGCTGAGAGAGTTGGGATAAGAAGGCTCTGGGGTAAGCCTTCCC
>NW_024363369.1:0-222 GCF_014805655.1 Passer montanus | reverse complement strand
TCTCCAGCCTGTCAAGGCCTTTCTGAAGAGATGCACAGCCCTCTGGGATGTGGAGATTGAGAGAAATCAAGACTTTGGCTGCTGTAAATCAGTTGAGCATTCAAATGTTAGTTTCTCCATAGCTTCACAGACTCATAATAAAGTTTGAGCTTGAAAGGCCCCTAAATTTCAACCCCCCTACCATGGACAGGAGGACATCTTGCACTAGACCAGGTTGCTCAA
>NW_024363368.1:0-222 GCF_014805655.1 Passer montanus | reverse complement strand
GATGTTTGGACATCACGCTTCTCGACATGACGCAAACACCGCGGGCACAACGAACGGCACGCACAACAAGACACCCGCCCAAATCACACACGAAAGACAACATAGCAAAGCTGTTGACGCTTGAGAAGATATTGATCGGCAGGAACAGCACGAGGTCAAGCGAGTGAAGGCTTCGAGTGCTAGCTGCCCACACGACCGCATATCGAATGCAAAAAACGCGCA
>NW_024363367.1:0-222 GCF_014805655.1 Passer montanus | reverse complement strand
GTATTATTTCTTTGCAAATCAGGGGTGCTGTGTCTAGAAAGGACCTGATGCAACAGAGCATCACCGGCTGCTTGCTGTGTAAAGAGTATGAGAATAAGTTGGGGAAAGGCTTACAAAAAACCTTCTTGAACTTAGAGTTAGAGCTACAGAATCCCAAAATTGTTTGGGCTGGCAAAGACCATTTTATTCCAGCCCCCTGCCATGGGCAAGGGACACCTTCCA
>NW_024363366.1:0-222 GCF_014805655.1 Passer montanus | reverse complement strand
TAAAATTTAAAGTGTCACAATTACTAGAGCTCAAAAGATATTCAGAAATAAGATTTTTTTAAAAACCAAAAACCCTGTATTTGTCATATTTCCAGTTGCAAGAACTGAAAGTCTTTCAAAAAGTCTTCTATATAATCAAATACAGAAAAAAAAATTGACAAAATTAGCACAGGTCGTATAAGGGGAAATAACACATCATCCTGAGGAAGCCCAGTGAAACTT
>NW_024363365.1:0-222 GCF_014805655.1 Passer montanus | reverse complement strand
CACTGTTGTTCCTCTAGTGCAGAGCCAGGAAACCCAGCCTGAAAGGGAGATGTGTCACCCTGCCAGCAATGCCTCTCCTCGCTACATTCCAGAGGGAATACAACAGGCAGTCCCAGGGCTGGCTCTGCAGAACAGAGGGGTTGGTCAATACCCCTTTCTGACCCAGAGATGGGGAATAGAGATGTTATAATTGACACCATCACAATCAGAAGCCAACTATTT
>NW_024363364.1:0-222 GCF_014805655.1 Passer montanus | reverse complement strand
GCGGCCGCGCCGCAGCCGCGCCCGCAGCAGCTCGGCCACGCTCCAGGCGGGCGGTCCCACCCATCCCGCGGCGTTGCGGAGCACGTGGAACAGGATCTTCTCCAGGTACAGCCGAGGGGGCGCGGGCACCAGGCTCAGGTAGAGCTGGGCGGCCTCCTGGGCCAGGGCTAGCAGCCGGGCGCCGTGGGCCACCAGCCCGCCGGGCCGGGCCAGCTCGGCCAC
>NW_024363363.1:0-222 GCF_014805655.1 Passer montanus | reverse complement strand
CCCAAGTTGTTCAGGCTTTGTCCTCTGCAATGGGTTTATCAACAGGGGTGGTTGGCTGGAGCAAATTTAAATGAACCTTTTTTTGTCCTTGTCAGTAGTGGATGGTCTTCCAGAGGTTTTACTTAAGTGTTCTGGTCATGTTATCAATGACCTAAAATTCAAAAAAGAGCAAACCCCAAATTTGACCTGCTGATAAGGGTGAAGCATAATGTCTGCTGGCTT
>NW_024363362.1:0-222 GCF_014805655.1 Passer montanus | reverse complement strand
AAAACCCCCAAAAATCCCCAAAAACCCCCAACCCCCTCCCCCCGGCGGGCGGTGCCCCCCTCACCTGGGCCAGGTGTGCCCGGCAGGTGCGCGTGGCGCCCGGCGGGGGCGGGGTGCAGACGCAGGGCGTGAAGCACTCGCTGAACCCCTTCTGCGAGATCGCCCTGGAGGAGGCGGTGCGGCTGCGCGAGGCGGGCGCTGCCGCCGAGGTCATCGCCGCCA
>NW_024363361.1:2371-3757 GCF_014805655.1 Passer montanus | reverse complement strand
TGACATTTTTCCCCTCACGATTTGCCCCACCCCGGTGCCGTTCCCGTTATTCCCCGGTGCTCCCCCCGCGTTACCTGCCCCATCCACCTCCATGCCGCCGTTGTTCCCGGCGCTGCCGGTGCCGTTCCCGGCGCTCCCGGGGCCCCCGCCGGTTCCCGCTCCTCCCCCGCAGGAGCCGCCGCCTCCCGGCGCCGCCGCCGCCATCTTGGGGCCCTCACGGCGCATGCGTGAGAAGCCAGGGGGCGGGGCTTGGCGATAACTCATTATGATTGGACAACGCTTCGGCGGGGCGGGGCTTTTTGGAGGAGAGGCTTCGATGCGAAGTTTTGATTGGGTGATGCGCCAAGGGGCGGGACTTTAAAAGGGCGGGATGTGAGGGCAGAGTTTTGATTGGTCAATGCCTTGGGCGTGTCCCGTATGAAATTGGGTGTGTCCCCTCCAAAAAAGGAGTGTTCCCTCCAAAAAAAAGGGGGTGAATCTCCCAAAAAAAGGGGGTGTATCCCCCAAAAAAGGAGGTATCCCCCCAAAAAAGGGGGTGCCCACCCAAAAAAGGGGGTGCCCCATTAAAAGGCACCGCCGGGATTCGAACCCGCGACCTCCCGTTTGCTTTAAACAACCAAATAAACCCCCAAAATCCGGGGCTTTTCCCCCAAAATCCGAGGTTTTTCCCCAAAATTCGTGGTTTCCCCGCTCCCAAACTGTGTGTCCATCGTTAAACGGGGTTGTCCTCTCCAAAAAAGGGGTGCCGGGGTAAAAGGCACCGCCGTGATTCAAATCCAGGATCTCTTGTTTACTAGACAGGCTCTTTAATGAAATAAACCCCTAAATCAGCGGATTTTTCCTCAAAACTCGGTGGTTTTCTCCCAAAACGAAGCGTTCAGCATTAAATACAGTGTGTCCCACCTAAAGTGGGGGTGTCGCCCCGAAAAAAGGGGGTACCCCGATAAAAGGCACCACCGGGATTCGAACCTGCGATCACCCGATAACTTTAACCCGTCGCTCTCACCAAATAAACCCCTAAAACTCGAGTTTTTTCGTCCGAAATCCTGGGGTTTTCACCCAAATCCGAGTTTTTTCCCCCATAATACAGAGCCCCCCCCCCCCCCCATTAAATGGGGGGTGTCCCCCATAAAATAAAGGGGGCGCGGGGGTAAAAGGCACCGCTGGGATTCGAACCCAGGATCTCCTGTTTACTAGACAGGCGCTTTAACCAACTAAGCCACGGCGCCGCCTGCCCCGCTCGCGCCGCCGGCTCCTTCCCGCGCCTGCAGCGCGCATGCGCGGGGGGCGGCAGCGCGCCGGGGGAACTCGAGGGGATTTTTGGGGGGATTTTTGGGGATTTTGGGGTGGGATAAGGAGAGGGTTTGGGCGGGTTTTGGGGTGGGA
>NW_024363361.1:0-1000 GCF_014805655.1 Passer montanus | reverse complement strand
GGAGGGGAGACCCGCCCGGGGCCCCCAGGACCCCACAGAGCCCTATAGGAACCGATGGGAACCTATGGAACCCTACGGGAACCTATAGAACCCTATGGGAACCGATGGGAGGAGGGGAGACCCGCCCGGGGCCCCCAGGACCCCACAGAGCCCTATAGGAACCGATGGGAACCTATGGAACCCTACGGGAACCTATAGAACCCTATGGGAACCGATGGGAACCTATAGGAACCTATAGAACCCTGCAGACCCCTATGGGAACCCCTAGGACCCTATGGAAACCCTATGGGAACCTATAGAACCCTACAGAATCCTATAGAACCCTATGGGACCCCACGGAGCCCTATAGGAACCGATGGGAGCCTATAGAACCCTATAGATTCCTGTAGAACCCTGTGGGACCCTGCAGACCCCCGCAGACTCCTATAGAACCCTATGGGGCCCTATAGAACCCCATAGACCCCTATAGGAACCTGTGGGGACCTATAGAACCCTATAGAACCCTATGGGGCCGTATGGAACCCTACAGAACCCTATGGGGCCCTATAGAACCCCATAGACCCCTATAGGAACCTGTGGGGACCTATAGAACCCTATAGAACCCTATGGGGCCGTATGGAACCCTACAGAACCCTATGGGGCCCTATAGAACCCCATAGACCCCTATAGGAACCTGTGGGGACCTATAGAACCCTATGGGGCCGTATGGAGCCCTACAGACTCCTACAGAACCCTATGGGGCCCTATAGACCCTATAGGAACCGATGGGAACCTATAGGATCCTATAGGAACCTTTGGGAACCTGGAGAACCCCTGTGGGAACCTATAGAACCCCACAGACTCCTGTAGAACCCTATGGGGCCCTATAGAACCCTACAGAACCCTATGGGAACCTACAGAACCCCTATAGAACCACCTAGAGCCCCTATAGAACGGCCTGTAGAATGGCCTGTAGCCCCTATAGCTCCCCTATAGCCCCTATACCCCCCATAGCCCCTAT
>NW_024363360.1:0-222 GCF_014805655.1 Passer montanus | reverse complement strand
CCTGGCCCAGGTGTACCACACCTGGCTCAGGCGTGCCCTTCCTGCCGCAGACATCAACGAGTGCGCCCTGCCCGGCGTGTGCCAGCCCGGCGAGTGCCGCAACACCCAGGGCAGCTTCCGCTGCTCCTGCTCGGCCGGGCACGTGCTGGGCCCGTCCCGGAGCCAGTGCCTGCGTACGGGGCACGGGGGGCACGGGGGTCCTGGGGGTCCTGGGGGTCCTGG
>NW_024363359.1:0-222 GCF_014805655.1 Passer montanus | reverse complement strand
CAAAAGCTGTGCACACAAACAGTGCAAAACAAGGCATTTACTCCCTGCTTCCCAGGGGCAGGCAGTGTCCAGCCACAGCCAGGAGAGCAGGGCCCATCACGTGTGACGGTGACTTGGGAAGACAAATGACACCACGCTGAATGTTTCCCCCTTCCTTTGTCATCCAACTTTATATACTGAGCACGAAGCCATAGGGTGTGGGATATGGTGTGGGATGTCCCT
>NW_024363358.1:0-222 GCF_014805655.1 Passer montanus | reverse complement strand
GCCGGTTCCCCCCCGCTGCCCGCCGCGGTCGGCGGCCACCGGCGGAGCCCCCTGGACCGGCTCCCGCCCCCCGCCAACACCACAAAACCGCTGACCCCCTTCGGCATCGAGGACATCCTCGGACGGCCCCGCGGCGGGAGCCCCCCCGGGACCGGGACCGGTGCCGCCGCCCCCCCCGCCCCGACCGGGCCCCGCGGCGGCGGCGGCGGCTGCGCCCCGGCC
>NW_024363357.1:0-222 GCF_014805655.1 Passer montanus | reverse complement strand
CAAGTTCATGTGTGGCTTTCTAAATTTATGAAAAGGAAGATGAGTATGCTGAGAAATAGTAGAAAAAACATATTTAAGAAAATTACCAGGGAATGATGTTTACTGTTTATAAAATGTAGACATGATAACTTATAGCTTAAAACATGCACTTCCGGTATAGTTGGAGGTTGGAATAAATTTTGAAGAAACATTGATAATGAAAATTATGAGAAAGACAGTAAA
>NW_024363356.1:0-222 GCF_014805655.1 Passer montanus | reverse complement strand
GTCCCTTCCAGCCTGACCCATTCTGGGATCTGGGATTTGTCTCCCTTGCATTTCATTCCCTCTGTTCACAGGAATTTCAAATTTCCCATTTCCAGGCCTTTTCTGAGTTTAGATATCTTCCTTCCCAGTCTAGATTTGTTCTCACCTATTTTCCTCATCTCATCTTTACTCGATCCATCCCATCCTTGGAGCCCAGATCTTGTTCCTCTCCTTTCTCTCCCA
>NW_024363355.1:0-222 GCF_014805655.1 Passer montanus | reverse complement strand
CCTTAAAAATCCTCTGAAAATCCACCAAAGTCAATCCCAAATAATCCCCAAACCCCTCAAAATCCCAACCCCAAAATTTCCCCAAATCCCTCAAAATCCCTACCCCAAAACTGCCCCAAGTCATCTCGAAATCCCCCCAAATCCTCCAAATCACCCCAAAATCCTCCAAATTCTGCACAAAATATCCTCTAAATCCCCCAAAATCTCACCAGACTTCCCCAA
>NW_024363354.1:0-222 GCF_014805655.1 Passer montanus | reverse complement strand
GAGGAAGCGGAAGGTTCGGGGTGCCGGGGCGGCCCCGCTCCCGCTGCCATGGCGCGGCCGCCCCGCCGCGGCTGAGGGAGCCGCCATGGCCGCCGCGCTGCGGGCCGCGCTCTGCAGCGGGCTGCTGCTCCTCGGTGAGTCCACCGGGGCTGCCGGGGAGGGACCGAGCGAGCTCCCGGTGCCGCCGGGCCGCGGGCACGGCGAGCGGCGGTGCCCTCGGGG
>NW_024363353.1:0-222 GCF_014805655.1 Passer montanus | reverse complement strand
TATTATTAATAGAAAACAAAAGTTTGCAGGCAGTTCAATTCAACCTCAGAAATACCCCTGGGTTTTATTTCCCAGTGAAATCCCATTTCTAAAACAAACTCTGCCCATTGCACACGGGCACAGATGTCACAGAATTCCATTTCTCATTCCAGCCAGCACAGGAGGAGCCACTCCAGACAGCCCCAACAAGAACCAGGGTGCCCTGGTGAAGGCAGGAATGAT
>NW_024363352.1:0-223 GCF_014805655.1 Passer montanus | reverse complement strand
CCCCAAACCCCCCCAAATCCCCCCCAAATCCTCACCCCCGAAGACGTAGAGCCACTCGTCGTCCACCAGGGCGGCGGCGTGGCCGGCCAGCCCCGGGGGGCTCTGGGGGCCGCTCTGGGGGGGCTGCAGCAGCCGCCAGCCCCCCCCGAGGGGCTCGAAGCCCCACAGGTCGTTGCTCAGGGCCCCCCCCCGCAGCTGCCCCCCGAAAATCACCAGGGTGTCC
>NW_024363351.1:0-223 GCF_014805655.1 Passer montanus | reverse complement strand
TTGTTCGGGGGTTATGAAAGGATAAAAAGCAGTCTTTCAGCTTTGGTTTTTGTGCTAGTTTAACCAATATTGTGGCATTACTTCTTTTGCCTGGAGAATGTGGGCATTTGTGAGGACCTGACTAAACTCAGAAGTGCTTTCTCCAGAGATCAGATGACAGTCTCTCAGTATGCAGAGGTGTAGATGTTATGGGACTTTCAGTTTGAAGTCCTCTGTTCTGCAG
>NW_024363350.1:0-3760 GCF_014805655.1 Passer montanus | reverse complement strand
ACAGGGGGTGGCACTGCCATTGTCACCTGTGGGGTGTCACCCCTGTCACTGTCCCCCGCTGCTCTGTAAGGTGACACCACGGGGTTTTTGGGGTCCCAGAGGGGGAGGTGACACCGCTGTCCCCCCAGGAGTCTTGGGTGTCACCCTGCGGGTGCAGCGGGGGTGTCACTGATGTGGGTGACACTGTCCCTGTCCCTGTCCCTGTCCCCCCAGGTGTGTCAGGTGTCATCCTGTGGGTGCAGCGGGAGTGTTTAGGGGCTGTCAGGGCTCCAGGTGACACTGTGGTTGTCCCCTGTCCCCAGGTGTCTCGGGTGTCACCCTGCGGATGCAGCGAGGGGATTAGTGTGTCCCAGGGCTGTGGGTGACACTGCTGTCCCCCCAGGAGTGTCCGGTGTCACCCTGCGGGTGCAGCAGGGGGGTTTATGGGCTGTTAGGGCTCCAGGTGACACTGTGACTGTCCCCTCAGGAGTCTCGGGTGTCACCCTGCGGGTGCAGAGGGGGTGTCAGGGCTGTGGGTGACACTGTCCCTGTCCCTGTCCCCTGTCCCTGTCCCCAGGTGTGTCGGGTGTCACCCTGCGGGTGCAGTGGGGCTGTCAGGGCTCCAGGTGACACTGCTGTCCCCCCAGGTGTGTCGGGTGTCACCCTGCGGGTGCAGCGGGGGGGTTAGTCTGTCACAGGGCTGTGGGTGACACTGATGTCCCCCCAGGTGTGTCGGGTGTCACCCTGCGGGTGCAGCGGGGGTGTCACTGCTGTGGGTGACACTGTGACACCAGGTCACACAGGTGACACAGGTGTGACACTCAGGTGTGTCCCCTGCAGGTGGCTGGGTCACGAGCAGGAGGTGGGGTTTGGGGTGCGGGTGTGACACAGGTGTGACTCAGGTGTGTCCCAGGTGTGACTCAGGTGTGACACACAGGTGTTCCCCAGGTGTTCCCCAGGTGTGACTCAGGTGTGACACAGGTGTGGCTCAGGTGTGTTCTCTCCCAGGTGGCCGTGTCACGAGCAGCAGGTGGGGGCCCTGGCCCTGTCCCTGGGTTTCTCCCAGGTGTCGCTGTCCTCGGCCGTGGCCGGCATGGCGCGGGCAGGGTTTGGGGTGCAGGTGACACACAGGTGACACACAGGTGACACTCAGGTGTGTTCTCTCCCAGGTGGCCGTGTCACGAGCAGCAGGTGGGCTCCCTGGCCCTGTCCCTGGGCTTCTCCCAGGTGTCGCTGTCCTCGGCCGTGGCCGGCATGGCGCGGGCAGGGTTTGGGGTGCAGGTGTGACACAGGTGTGACACAGGTGTGACTCAGGTGACACTCAGGTGACGCTCAGGTGTGTCCCCCCCCAGGTGGCCGTGTCACGAGCAGCAGGTGGGGGCCCTGGCGCTGTCCCTGGGCTTCTCCCAGGTGTCGCTGTCCTCGGCCGTGGCCGGCATGGCGCGGGCAGGGTTTGGGGTGCAGGTGTGACACAGGTGTGACACAGGTGACACTCAGGTGACACTCAGGTGACACTCAGGTGTGTCCCCCCGCAGGTGGCCGTGTCACGAGCAGCAGGTGGGGGCCCTGGCGCTGTCCCTGGGCTTCTCCCAGGTGTCGCTGTCCTCGGCCGTGGCCGGCATGGCGCGGGCGGTGCCGCGGGGCCTCACGGCCTGCGCCGACGCCTACCTGAGCCCAGGTGTGCAGCGCTACCTGCGGGGCTTCTGTGAGGGATTCCGCGACGGGCTCAAGGTGAGCGGGGCTGGCACGGGACTGACTGACTGACCCGGGACAGACTGACACGGGACTGACTGACCCGGGACAGGGCTGGGATAGAGCAGGGACTGACCCAGGTGTGCAGCGCTACCTGCGGGGCTTCTGTGAGGGATTCCGGGACGGGCTCAAGGTGAGCGGGGCTGGCACGGGACTGACTGACTGACCCGGGACAGACTGACACGGGACTGACTGACCCGGGACAGGGCTGGGATAGAGCAGGGACTGACCCAGGTGTGCAGCGCTACCTGCGGGGCTTCTGTGAGGGATTCCGGGACGGGCTCAAGGTGAGCGGGGCTGAAACCAGACTGACCCGGGACAGACTGACCCGGGACAGACTGACCCAGGACAGACTGACCCAGGACAGACTGACCCAGGACAGACTGACCCAGGACAGACTGACCCAGGACAGACTGACCCAGGACAGACTGACCAGGATAGACCCAGGACAGACACGGGACAGGCCTGGGATAGAGCTGGGACTGACCCGGGACTGGTGCTACCTGCAGGGCTTCTGCCAGGGATTCTGGGACGGGCTCAAGGTGAGCGGGGACAGACTGACCCGGGACAGACTGACACAGGACAGACTGACACAGGACAGACTGACACAGGACAGACTGACACGGGACTGACTGACACAGGACAGACTGACCCGGGACAGAGTGACACAGGACAGACTGACCCGGGACTGACTGACCCGGGACAGACTGACACAGGACAGACTGACACAGGACAGACTGACACGGGACTGACTGACCCGGGACAGACTGACACAGGACAGACTGACACGGGACAGACTGACACGGGACTGACTGACACAGGACAGACTGACACGGGACAGAGTGACACAGGACAGACTGACCCGGGACTGACTGACCCGGGACAGACTGACACAGGACAGACTGACACGGGACAGACTGACCCGGGACAGACACGGGATAGAGCTGGGACTGACCCTGGACTGACCCAGGATAGAGTGGGGTCGCTGACATGGGACAGGGACTGACTGGGGCTGACCCGGGACAGGGCTGGGACAGCCCGGGACTGACCCGGGATGGACCCGGGACTGACCCAGGATAGAGCAGGACAGACTGGGACAGGCAGGGGACACCCCGGGGCACCCTGGGACCCCCAGACCCACGGGACACCCGGGACAGGGCTGGGGACACGGCTGGGACCCCCGGGACCCCCCAGACCCCTCCGTGTGCCCCATCCCCGGGACCCCCCCCGTGGGCCCTGGTCCTTCTGGGGCTGCCCCTCCCCCACGGGTGCCCCTCCCCCATTTCCCACCGGGACCCCCCCCCCCTAACCCCCCCGTACCCCCCATTTCAGCGGGTGCAGTTCATGCGCTCGGACGGGGGGCTCTGACCCCATAGACCTCCCTGACCCCCCAAGGACCCCCCTGACCCCCCCGAACCCCGTTTCAGGGGGTGCAGGTGCAGTTCATGGGGGGCTCTGACCCCATAGACCCCCCCAGGACCCCCCTAACCCCCCCGAACCCCGTTTCAGGGGGTGCAGGTGCAGTTCATGCGCTCGGACGGGGGGCTCTGACCCCATAGACCCCCCAGGACCCCCCTGACCCCCCTGTCCCCCCCGTTTCAGGGGGTGCAGGTGCAGTTCATGGGGGGCTCTGACCCCCTGACCCCCCCGAACCCCGTTTCAGGGGGTGCAGGTGCAGTTCATGGGGGGCTCTGACCCCACAGACCCCCCCAGGACCCCCATAACCCCCCCAAACCCCGTTTCAGGGGGTGCAGGTGCAGTTCATGCGCTCGGACGGGGGGCTCTGACCCCATAGACCCCCCCAGGACCCCCTGACCCCCCCGTACCCCCCATTTCAGGGGGTGCAGGTGCAGTTCATGCGCTCGGACGGGGGGCTCACCCCCATGGCCTCCTTCGGGGGGGCTCGGGCCATCCTGTCGGGCCCGGCCGCGGGGGTCGTGGGCTACGCCCGCACCACCTTCGACCCCCAGGACGGGACCCCCGTCATCGGCTTCGACATGGGCGGTGAGCGCGGGGGCACGGGGGGCAC
>NW_024363349.1:0-223 GCF_014805655.1 Passer montanus | reverse complement strand
TAGCCCTTAAAAACAAATGAGTTCAGGAAGGATGGGCATGTTTCAAAACAGAGGTCTTGAAGGCACAGGAACAGACTGTCTCTGTGCACTGAAAGGTGAGCCAACAAGGAAAACGACTGGCCTGGATGGACAAGGAGCAAGGAACTAGGGACAAAAAAGACAGTCTATCATCTTTGGACAGATGGTCAGTTGTTGCCACATTTCACAGAGAAAAGCAAGGCAC
>NW_024363348.1:0-223 GCF_014805655.1 Passer montanus | reverse complement strand
GGGACCAACAGGCATTGGAGCCACTAGTTTAACAGCTTTTCTTAATGTGCAAAATGCAGGGGCTGTAGGGAAGAACAAAGTGGAGCAGATACTCTAAGATCTCTGTTTGGTTGAGTTGGCATTGTCATGACTTTGACATTTAGAGAGTGAAATGAAAATGCTAAAAGAACTGGCACTGTGATTTACTGTGCTCCAAAATTCTCTGGAGCTGTGGGAGAGTGCT
>NW_024363347.1:0-223 GCF_014805655.1 Passer montanus | reverse complement strand
GCCATGAGGCATTTCCAGGGTTGCCAAATTTTGGTACAGGGCAGTTGGACCCACCAGAAACGGAGCTCTGGATGCCCAGTTGGTCACTGGCCAAACTCAGCAGAGATTTGTGCTGGGAGCTGGTGCCCCATGCTCTGTCCAGAGCTCTCTGTGCCCGCAGCTGCTGGGTGTCCACCTCCCATGGGATGTCCAGCACTGCTCCACATCCTCATACCCACCACAT
>NW_024363346.1:0-223 GCF_014805655.1 Passer montanus | reverse complement strand
CATGGAAATACTAAATAAAATTTTTTAAGTCTTCTTATCAGTTCTGGGACAAATGTGTGGATGAGGAAGATCCATGAAATATCACCAAAAAACAATTTATCTGTAAAATAAAAAATACCAACACAATATTTAGAAATCAGTGGTGATTTTTTACTGTTCTCTTTATATCAGTGTAACACATATCTCTGCCCTTGTGACATAAAGGAGACAGAATAAATGGGCA
>NW_024363345.1:0-223 GCF_014805655.1 Passer montanus | reverse complement strand
ACTCAGCTTCTCTCCCAGAAGTTGCTGCATGTGCTGTTGGAATCAAGGATGCATCTCCACTGCAGTTTAGCTATTCAGATAAACAAGTGCTGGGAGCAGTGCAGTCACCAGAGCTCAGCTCTGGTTGCAGAACTTGCCCAGATAGAGCTGGGAAGCAGCTCCTGAGTGGCTCTTGGCATGGTCAGCCCATGTCGCTGCAGCCAGCTGTGGACATCCCCCCAAG
>NW_024363344.1:0-223 GCF_014805655.1 Passer montanus | reverse complement strand
CTAAGATAATTGGCAGAGGGCAGATGAGGATCTGAACTGAGCAGAGAATGGTCTAAGAGTAAGGACTTTTTGAGGAGGTGATGGAAGATTGAGGGTCTGCTGTCAGAATACAGGGTGGCAAGGAAAAAACCCAACTATTATTTTCACTATAGAGGGAAAGGTGTTAATTCCTTTAAAATATATAATGTTCTTACTCCTAATAGAGCTGTAGGAGTTTTGAGTC
>NW_024363343.1:0-223 GCF_014805655.1 Passer montanus | reverse complement strand
GGAATTTGGGGGAAAATCGGGGAATTTGGAATTTTGGGGATGATTTTGGGGAAATTTGGGGGAATTTAGGAGGAATTTTGGAGTTTTGGGAGGGGAATTTTGGGGGGGATTTTGGGGTAAAAATTTTGAATATTTGGGGAGTTTTTGTGAATTTTGGGACATTTTGTGACATTTTGGGGCCGTTTTTGAGGAATTTTGGCCATTTTTGGGGCCATTTTGTGAC
>NW_024363342.1:0-223 GCF_014805655.1 Passer montanus | reverse complement strand
ATCCCACAGCTGAATCCCATGGGAATGCCGTGGCAATCCCACAGCTGAATCCTATGGCAATCCCATGGCAATCCCACAGCCGAGTCCTATGGGAATCTATGGGAATCCTATGGGAATCCTATGGGAATCCCACGGCTGAATCCTACGGCAATCCCATGGCGATCCCACCTCCATCCCCGCAAACCCCATAAAACCCCCCAAAAACCCCCCAAAACCACCCCAA
>NW_024363341.1:0-223 GCF_014805655.1 Passer montanus | reverse complement strand
CATTTTCAGCCTTTTTAACTTTTGCAAAATAAGACAGAGACACAGCAGACTAGACTAGTGTATAGAATAGAATAGTGTATTTTAATAATATAATGTATTTTAATACTATAATGCATAATGTATTATAATATAATGTATATTTTAATATGTATTATAATAATTTTTATAATATAGAATAGTGTATTTTTATGCATAAATTTCAATCACCATTAAGGGTGAACTT
>NW_024363340.1:0-223 GCF_014805655.1 Passer montanus | reverse complement strand
TTTGGGATCATTTGAGGGGTGTTTTGGGGCTGTAAATGGGGGTTTTCGGGGTAAAAATGGATTTTTTCAGGAAATAAATTGAATTTTTTGTCATTTTTTGGCCACTTTTGGGACTTTTTTGAGGGTTTTTAAAGTT
Source organism: Passer montanus (assembly GCF_014805655.1). Lineage (NCBI taxonomy): Eukaryota > Metazoa > Chordata > Aves > Passeriformes > Passeridae > Passer > Passer montanus. The sequence goes on along the minus strand of NW_024363340.1, from coordinate 87 downwards.
TTTTAAAATATATTTTGGAATAGGATTTTAGGGATTTTTTTGGGAATTTTTTCAGAATTTTTTTCGGATCTTTTCGGGATTTTTTTG
>NW_024363339.1:0-3763 GCF_014805655.1 Passer montanus | reverse complement strand
CACCCAAAATTCACTCAAAATTCACCCAATTTTCACCCAAATTTCACACAAAATTCCGCCAAATTTCACCCAAATTTCAGTCAGATTTCATCAAAAATTAACTCAAATTTCACTCAAATTTCACCCCAACCCCTCCCTGGTCACTCCCAGCCCATCCCAGGGGGATTTTTGGGTCCAAATCCCCAATTTTTGAGTTCAAAATCCCCGACTGATCCTCAAATCTCCGATTTACCTCACAAATCCCCGATTTTGGGTCTGAAACCCCGATTTTTGGGTCCCTAATCCCAATTTTTGGGTTCCAAATCCCCGATTTTGGTCACAAATCCCCGACTTACCTTCCAAAACTCCGATTTAACTTACAAATACCAGATTTTGAGTCTGAAACCCCAACTTTTTGGCTCCAAAACCCCAATTTTTGGGCTCAAATCCCCAATTTTTGAGTTAAAATCCCTAATTTTGACTTCAAATCCCCAATTTTTGGGTCCCAAACACCTATTTTTGGGTTCCAAATCCCCGATTTAAGTTCAAAATCCCCGATTGATCCTCAAATCGCCGATTTACCTCACAAATCCCTGATTTTGGCTCCCAAACCCCAATTTTTTGGTGCCAAATCCCCGATTTTTGAGTTAAAATCCCCAAATTTTTTAGTAAAATCCCCAAATTTTGTGGTTTTTCCTCACCCTCGAGCAGCTGGGGCAGGAAGTGCGCGGCCGCCTTGTCCTTGCGGACGCGGGGCCCGGCCATGGGGCGCCCGTGCCGGTCCAGCCCCAGGTACCAGGCGCGGCCCGAGCGGCGCTGCCGGTAGAGCGCCGAGGCGTAGAGCACGTGGTAGTTCTCGAACACGCACTCCTTGAAGCGGCACTCGGGCGTGAAGTGCACCTGGAACACACCTGGCGTCACCTGAGATACACCTGAGCACACCTGGCGTTATTTAACATACACCTGGATACACCTGAGAGTCATCTGAGCACACCTGGATACACCTGGGATACACCTGAGCACACCTGGATACACCTGGGGTTACCTGGGGGCACCTGGGCACTCGTGGGATACACCTGAGATAAACCTGGGATACACCTGGGGGAACCTGGATAAACCTGGAGTTACCTGGGATACACCTGGGCACACCTGGGGGCAGCTGGGATACACCTGAGCACACCTGGCGTTATTTAACATACATCTGAGATACACCTGGATACACCTGGGCACTCCTGGGCACACCTGAGATACACCTGGGATACACCTGAGATACACCTGGGCACACCTGGGGATTTTGGGGATCCCAGGGTGGATTTTGGGGGTGATTTTGGGATTTTGGGGTGGATTTGGGGCTTTTTTTTGTGTTTTTGGGGGGTTTTGTGTGATTTTGGGGTGGATTTGGGGCTTTTTTTGTGGTTTTGGGGGGATTTTGTGTGATTTTGGGGTTTTTTGGGTGTTTTTGGTGAGGATTCTGGGGAGGATTTGGGGTTTTTTGGGGTGGATTTGGGGGTTTTGGGTTGGATTTTGGGTTTGGGGTTGGATCTTGGGACGTGTTTTGGGTGGTTTTGGGGAATTTTGGGTGATTTTGGGGACTTTGTGGTGGGTTTGGGGTTTTTGGCGTGGATTTGGGGTTTTTTTTGGGGTGGATTTGGGGGTTTTGGGTTGGGATTAGGGGTGGGTTTTGGGGATTTGGCGTTTTGGGGTGGATTTGGGTTTTTTTGGGGTGGATTTGGGTTTTTTTGGGGTGGATTCTGGGAACTATGGGTGGATTTTGGGGTTTTTTGGGGTGGATTTGGGTTTTTTTGGGGTGGATTCTGGGGATTATGGGGTGGATTTTGGGGTTTTTGGGGTGGATTTTGGGGAATTCTGGGTGATTTTGGGGATTTTGTGGTGGATTTGGGTTTTTTGGCATGGATTTCGGGTTTCTTTGGGGTTGATTTGGGGGTTCTTGGGTGTTCTTGGGGAATTTTGTGGGATTTTGGGGATTTTGTGGCGGATTTGGGGTTTCAGGGTGCGTTTTGGGGGTTTTGGCATGGATTTGGGGTTTTCCGGGCTAGATTTGGGGGTTATTTTTGATGTTTTGGGGGATTTTGGGGTGGATTTGGGCGGTTTTGCGGTTTTGGGGTGGATTTTAGCGGTTTTGGGTCGTTTTTGGGTTGAATTTTGGGGATTTCGGGTCACTCACGGAGGCGTAGACGACGCCGGCCCCGTTCATGGCCACGTAACGCCCGGCGCGGGCGCCCTGGATGGCGACGACGCGGAGCCCGACCGGGATCAGGTTAAACAGGGCTGGAAACGGGGAGAAAACGGGAAAAAATGGTAAAAAACCAGTAAAAATGGTAAAAACCAGTAAAAACCAGTATAAACCAGTATAAACCAGCATAAACCAGTGATAGCAGCCCCCCCAGTTCATCCCAGTAACCCTGGGTGGCGACGACGCGGAGCCCGACCGGGATCAGGTTAAACAGGGCTGGAAACGGGGAAAAAATGGTAAAAAAAGGTAAAAAAACGGTAAAAACCAGTAAAAACCAGTATAAACCAGTGAAAACCAGTATAAACCAGTGATAACAGCCCCCCCAGTCCATCCCAGTAACCCTGGATGGCGACGACGCGGAGCCCGACCGGGATCAGGTTAAACAGGGCTGGAAACGGGGGAAAAACGGGAAAAAACGGTAAAAAAACTGTCAGGTTTGGTAAAAACCAGTAAAAACCAGTAAAAACCAGTATAAACCAGTATAAAACCAGTATAAAACCAGTGAAAACCAGTAAAAAACGGTAAAAAATGATAAAAACTGGTAAAAACCAGTATAAACCAGTATAAACCAGTATAGACCAGTATAAAACCACTGAAAACCAGTATAAAACAGTAAAAACCAGTAAAAACCAGTAAAAAACAGTATAAACCAGTAAAAAACAATAAAAACCAGTAAAAAATGGTAAAAACCAGTACAAAACCAGTAGAAACCAGTAAAAACCAGCATAAATCAGTAAAAAACAGTAAAAACTAGTAGAAACAGTAAAAACCAGTATAAACCAGTAAAAACCAGTAAAAACCAGCAAAAACCATCAAAAACCAGTAAAAATGAATATAAACCAGTACAAACCAGTGCAAACCAGTAAAAACCAGTAAAAAACAGCAAAAACCAGTAAAAATTAATATAAACCAGTACAAACCAGTGCAAACCAGTACAAACCAGTGCAAACCAGTACAAACCAGTACAAACCAGTGACAGCGCCCCCCCAGTCCATCCCAGTCCATCCCAGTAACCGCGACCAGCTCGAACAGGTTGAAGCCCCTCCCACTCACCGCAGGCCCCGCCCCATCATCAAGACCCCGCCTACTTCTTAACAAGACCACGCCCCCTCGCTGGCCCCGCCCACTCACTGCCAGGCCCCGCCTACTCACAGGCCCCGCCCCATCATCAAGACCCCGCCTACTTCTTAACAAGACCACGCCCCCTCGCTGGCCCCGCCCACTCAGTGGCAGAGCCCGCAGGCTCCACCCCCTTTCAGGCCCCGCCCACTCACTGCCAGGCCCCGCCTACTCACAGGCCCCGCCCCATTTAGCAGACTCCACCCCCTTTCAGGCCACACCCACTCAGTGCCAGGCCCCGCCTCCTCTCTCTTTGCCAGGCCCCGCCTCCTCACAGGCCCCGCCCCCATTCAGTGCCAGGCCACGCCCCTCTCCCGTTTCCAGGCCCCTCCCCCTTTCCCAGCCACGCCTCCATCCCCAGGCCCCGCCCACTCCCTGCCAGGCTCCACCTCCTCACAGGTCCCGCCCCCC
>NW_024363338.1:0-223 GCF_014805655.1 Passer montanus | reverse complement strand
TCCATCAAACAGAGCCTGCAAACAGCCCCAGCTCTGCCTCTGCCCACAGCTGGACCCCCTGGCTCCTCGGGGGGCTGCAGCCAGGCAAGCAGAGGGGCTGGAACACAGCCGGGAGGGCCAGCCCAGCCTGGTCCAGCCCAGAACCTTCCATGGCCGTGTGACAGCCACGGGGGCTCAGGGAATTCCGGCCCCAGGGGCTGTTGGGAAGGATGAAAGTTTGACA
>NW_024363337.1:0-223 GCF_014805655.1 Passer montanus | reverse complement strand
TTTTCCTGGATTTATCCCAGATTTTTCACGGATTTCTCCCAGAATTTTTATGGATTCATCCTGAATTTTCCCTGGATCCATCCCAGATTTTTCATGGACTTATCCTGAATTTTTTCTGGATTTCTTCCCTATTTTTCATGGATTTTTCTTGGATTTCTCCCAAATTTTTCATTGATTTCTCCTGAACCTTTCCGGGATCTATCCCAGATTTTTCCTGGCTTTC
>NW_024363336.1:0-223 GCF_014805655.1 Passer montanus | reverse complement strand
TTTTGTGGTCCAGTGGTTGAGGAAGACAGACTTGAGTTTGTTCTACAGTTTTTTATTAATGGTGTGGTTTTTTAAACTGTGCTAAGTGAAACGTAGACATGGATGCCAAAGCATAGTGGGAGCAGCTAGGTAAGGTTTTGATTCCTTCTTCAGTAATGTGCACTGTTCTCATCCTTTGTAAATGAGAAACTTTGTTTTCTGTGTTGCTTTTTATTTATTGAGA
>NW_024363335.1:0-223 GCF_014805655.1 Passer montanus | reverse complement strand
TTCTCCCAGTCGATCCCTTGGGTTTGGTCAGCATCAGCAGATCGGTGACTATCCTCCCTAAGGAAGGTAGGCCTCTCGCGGGCTGTTATAGCCTTGGGTTACTGTTCACCCTTCTGCTGAGGTGTGTTCTCGCTCGTTCGCTGGCTCCACTTTCGAGTACCAGCGTTCTGCGATGCTGTCCCTAACGGTTTCAACCGACCCGTCTTGAAACACGGACCAAGGA
>NW_024363334.1:0-223 GCF_014805655.1 Passer montanus | reverse complement strand
ACTTGACTGCTTTAGTGGAGACAGAATTCATTGTAGAGACATTAATTCTGGGAAAGCGTCGTCAAGGAATTAAAAAATTCTGCGAGTTACTTTCCCACTGTGTCCCTTGCCTGAAGCACTGTTGGGTGGGCACAGTAACTGAACATGGAGATGCAGCTGGGAGAGTGTTCATAGGCATGCCCGTGCTGTCACCATTGCCCAATCTCTGCTCGGTTTCTCCTGC
>NW_024363333.1:0-223 GCF_014805655.1 Passer montanus | reverse complement strand
TACTCCGGCCCCGGCGAGGGGGGGTTGGAGTCGTGCTCCCACTCCCTGCCTGGGGGGGGCGCTCGGCTGGGGGACCCCGGCCCCGAGGGGGACCCGGCCCGGCTGGGGGAGGGGAGAGAAAAATGGGGAGGGGGCGTCAGGGGGGGAGACCCCTCCCCAAAATCACCACAGTTCAAAATTTCACCCCAAAATCCACCCCAAATTTCCCCCAAAACCCCAAATT
>NW_024363332.1:0-223 GCF_014805655.1 Passer montanus | reverse complement strand
GCGCCCCCAGCGCGGCCCCGGGGCCGCCGCGCCCCGCACTCACTATTCGGGGTTCATGCTGGACATGTCCGTGGGGCCCGCGGCCCGAGGGACGGCGAGCGCGCTGTGAGGGGGCGGTGCGGCGGCACCTCCCGCCGCCGAGGCAGGCGCTCCGCGGTGCGCTGGTCCGAGGGAGCCGCGATCGCCCGGCGCTCGGCTCGGCCCGTCCGCCCGCGCCCGCTCC
>NW_024363331.1:0-223 GCF_014805655.1 Passer montanus | reverse complement strand
CTAAAAGCACAACAATATCTCTTGGGACACTGCTGCCTTGCATAGTTGTCAGATCTGCAAGAAATATTGTTAGTACCAGACGCTGCCAGTGCCTTAAACCATGAAGAAACATACCAATATTCATCAAAAGCTGAAATGAGGTATCAATTCAAAAAAACATAGCCACAAAAGCAGCAGCAGGGCAGAGCATTCCCAGTTCCAGGTGATGGCAATGGAAAGGCAT
>NW_024363330.1:0-223 GCF_014805655.1 Passer montanus | reverse complement strand
TACCTTGAAACATGAGCTATTCTTGCATGACTAAACTGCCTTCCCCTGTTCTATGTTTGAATGATTCCGGTTTTCCGCTGGTTCACACAAGACATTTTAACTCTAGGCCCCATTTATTTTCCTGGGGTTGAGGATGCAGTTATGAGTCATTTTCTCTACCAATACCAGCAAGTGCCAAGTGTGCATCCAAGACAGTGTCAGTGGAGGCTTTCCTATGCTTTTT
>NW_024363329.1:0-223 GCF_014805655.1 Passer montanus | reverse complement strand
GCACAGGGCCAGGAGCTGGATTTGATGGTGCCTTCCAGCTCAGCATGCTCTGTGATTCTGTGGCTGTTCCAAGCACTGGCATTGCAGGTGAGCCTTTCCAGCAAATGCAAAATGCAGGAAATGCAGCTCAGTGAGAAATTCAGCTTCAAAGGGATTCCCCTGGCACGTTCCAGACCTTCAGACAGCCCAGCCCAGCCATGGGTGACTCTCACAATTAAAAGGC
>NW_024363328.1:3003-3763 GCF_014805655.1 Passer montanus | reverse complement strand
CAAAGTGCATGGGCAGTCCATGCCCTACAAACCTTAACACAGCTTGTGTGAGAAAAACCTCACAGCTTTCACACTCTAAATTCACATGGAAGCTTTAGGGCACTGCAGTGTGAGGGGAACTCAGCATGGTGCCATCTTGAAAAGCCTTCACTTTCCCAAGCAGATGAAATCAGAACCCTGGAACAGGGACTTGTCCCAATTTTTACCCTTTTCCTCCACATCCTCCTAACTATACTTCTAAAAAATCCAGCCTTATTTTCTGGGTCTTGCATTGCTTGCCCCAGTATTTCTCACATGATGTATTCTTCAGGTAATGCCCCTGGAAAAACAAACATGGATTTCAATGCCTTTGAAGGATCAAAATATACTCCATTTTCAAGCATCTGGGTCAAGCTTCTCAGCAACCAGATGCTGAGACTAAAAAGGAAACTGAGTCCCCTCAGCAGATGAAAACAACTGGCTCTGATGATCATAGGTAAAGAAGGGACAGAAGAACCCACATCCTGAAGCCTGACACTGATCAAACAGAAATCACTCTCAAAATCAAAACACTCTCCACCACACAAAAACATCTCCACTGTTTGTGGCACCCAGCACAGCCCCACCTGAACCAACATTCAAATAGTCAAGAGTGACTCTGGCCCCGGGTAAGGGGATACCCAGCACATTTACATCCCTGCACCTGCCCTGCTGCTCACAGCAGCGCCACCAAAATCCCCCCAGCAGCAGCAGCAGCAGCAGCTCTATAAAGCTCCTCTTG
>NW_024363328.1:0-1420 GCF_014805655.1 Passer montanus | reverse complement strand
TGATGCTAATTAAGTGTTCAGCCCCTGCCCAGGACTCACAGCCTTGGCAATCTGAACCCTGGCTATCCCTCACCTCCACAGCAGCTGCCTGCCCACACCATTGACCATGGCAGCAGTAAGGGATTGTCACTGCAGCCTCACCTGCATTTCTCCCAAAAGTACACATTTGGCATTTCCAATCCTCCCTGGCAGAGGATGGCAATATGACCCCACTGTGCAGACAGGACAACAGGATTGCTTTGCTCTTCTCTCCAAAGCAGGGAACAGCTCTGTGTAAAGATTTGCCCTTCTGACTCTGCCAGATTGTAAATTCGGGTGAAATTCTGTTCATTAGCCTAACTGGTGGTGAAGTTGAGCTTTGTGAAATACCCATTGCTCTTCCTTATTTTCTAATTTTTCCCTAAATATTTTTAGAGCTCTTTCAGTGAATATATTTATTAGTAGCAATTCCAAGTTTGTATTTCTACAATAAAGTGCATGATTTGTGATTCTGTGACTCTGAAAGTTCTTATTCAACCTGACAAGACTTACATGTAGAATTTGCCACAATCACAAATTAAGCTGAGCTGCAACCATGCCCTTTCATCTCTGTGGATCAAGAAGGGCTTCATTTTCATCCAGATTTCGGTACTCTTAATGGAACAGAAATATATGCAACTCTGGAAAGAAAACTGGCTGCAAACACTGGAGTAACAATACTGCCAACCTGCCACAAATCTTTTGGTACTCACAAACATGGCTATCATCATTTGGAAGAGAAAAATTCCTGGTGGCTCATTTCCTCTAGCCATAGAGGTCTGGGTTGGGGTTTCATTTTTTCGTGCGTCCACCACACCATCAGAGGAGATCTCCTTAGTTATTGTGCTCCTGATGTGCAAGGCCAAATGGGACATGTCCTATACTACCCCAAAATGCATGAACAGTCCTTGCCCTACAAAGCTTAACAGAGCTTGCCTGAGAACAATCTCACAGCTTTCACACTCTAAAATCATTTGGAAACTTTAGGATACTGCAGTGTGAGGGGAACTCAGAATGGTGCCATCTTGAAAAGCCTTCACTTTCCTAAGCAGATGAGATCAGAACCCTGGCACAGGAACTTGTCCCGATTTTTACCCTTTTCCTCTATACAACCCAAATTAAACATGTTAAAAATACCAGCTTTATTTTCTTGGCTCCCATCACCCAACCGACTACGGTGCTCTTCACTTATGCTTATGTCAATGTCACTGGAAAAGCCAACACCAATTTCATTGCGTGTGAAGCATCAAAATAAACTCCATTTTTCCAACATCTGGGTTGTACAATGCAGCACCCAGACTCTCAGACTAAAAAGGACACAGAGTCCCCTCACCTGCAAATCGCAGCCTGGGCTCTGCAGGATCATCATAGGCAAAGAAGGGACAGAAGAACCCACATCCTG
>NW_024363327.1:0-223 GCF_014805655.1 Passer montanus | reverse complement strand
CCTTCCAACTCAGCTTATTCTGTGATTCTCTGGTTCCTGTGTGTCTCTCACTGCTATCTCTAGTCCTGTTTACTGCCTTGTTGATGCCTTGCTTTGACAAAGTCAAAGCCCTGCTCTGGTGGTTTTTGACAGGGTCCTGAGAAATCCCTTAAATTACAAAGACAAAGAATAGCCTCAAGAAGTCCATTTAAACAGTGCCTTTCTGATGATCTAATTGTAATCA
>NW_024363326.1:0-223 GCF_014805655.1 Passer montanus | reverse complement strand
GTAAGGGTGTGAGTATGGGAGGCAGGAAAGCTGAAGTGCCACCAGCAGAAGGCCGTGTGGGTTAGGGCTTCATGGCAGATTTAACATCATCACAGCAGGTGTGACCTCCAGTGGCAGTGATTCAGATGATGAAGACTCTTCTGAGGAGATTGTGTATCCCACAATGTTTCCAGGCTTGGGCAGGAGTGTGGCCAAGGACGAGACTGCTCCAAGTACCAGTAAG
>NW_024363325.1:0-223 GCF_014805655.1 Passer montanus | reverse complement strand
TGGGGAAAAAATCGGAAAAAATGGGGAAATATTTGCAAAAAAAATCGGAAAAAAATGGGGAAAAATTTGCAAAAAAAATGGGGAAAAAATTTGGAAAAATGGGGGAAAATTTGGAAAAAATGGGGGGGAAATCGGGAAAAAATGGGGAAAATTTGCAAAAAAATGGGGGGAAATCGGAAAAAATGGGAAAAAAATTGGAAAAAAATGGGGGGAAAATGGGGAA
>NW_024363324.1:0-223 GCF_014805655.1 Passer montanus | reverse complement strand
AAAAAAAAAAAGGCGACGGATTGACAGCCCTGGAGACTGAATCCCTGTGTTTATCCACAGAGCAGACAGAGCGCGGGCAGTGGCAGCTTCCCCCACGCTGCCTCCTCCCTGTGCCTGGGCGCTGAGTCGGAGGAAGCACCTCTGAAGGTGAGCGGGGTCCTTCAGTCTCCACTGCCCATTCAATCCTCCCGCCTGCACCGCCCCGGCAGGGCTCAGCCAGCGC
>NW_024363323.1:0-223 GCF_014805655.1 Passer montanus | reverse complement strand
CCCCCCCACCGCCAACAGCGACCCCCAGAGACCCCCGAGCCCCCTCCTCATGGCGCAGCCCCCTCCCCACAGCAACAGGAGCAGGACCCCACCAACCTGTACATCTCGAACCTGCCGCTGGGCGTGGACGAGCAGGAGCTGGAGGCGCTGCTGAAGCCCTTCGGGCAGGTGGTCTCCACCCGCATCCTGCGGGCCCCCCACGGCGCCAGCCGGGGCGTGGGCT
>NW_024363322.1:0-223 GCF_014805655.1 Passer montanus | reverse complement strand
CCGCGGATGCTGCGGGGCAGCGGCGGCCGCGGAGCCGCGCGGGGCCATGGCGGCCCCGGACAGCTGCGTGAAGGTGGCCGTGAGGTGAGTGCGGCATCGCTGCTTCCCGCGGGCCGGGCCGCGCCTCCCGGGCCGCGCCGAGCTCCGTGCGCCCGGGACCGCTGCCGAAAGGCGGGGCGGGCGCGGCAGCCGCGGGTGCGAGGCGGGGGTTGGTGGGTGCCCG
>NW_024363321.1:0-223 GCF_014805655.1 Passer montanus | reverse complement strand
AAAACCCCAAAAATGAGGGGAAAACCCCCCAAAAATTGAGGGGGGATTCCCAAATTGGGGAGGGGGCGTCACTCGGGGGGGCCCAGGACGGGGGGGGGTTGAAGAAGGAGACCCCAGACCCAAAATGGGAATGAACGGGAAAGATACAACACCAAAAATGGGGGAAAAAAACCCAAAAATGGGGGAAAAACCCCAAAATGGGGGAAAAACCCAAATTTGGGGG
>NW_024363320.1:0-223 GCF_014805655.1 Passer montanus | reverse complement strand
TAGTCTGGCGGTGACACCCCCATGATGTGCACATGCAGTAGCCGTATCCGGTCGACAGACCGATGCTTCGGTGAGCATGTGGCTGTGTTTGCGGAGGTTGGATGAGTTGGTGAGGAGTGCAGCACAAACGAACGGACGTGCAAAAGGATGCAGACGCGTATGAGCAGGTTTGGACGACGAGGGTATCGATCCCTCTACCTCTCGCATGCTAAGCGAGCGCTCT
>NW_024363319.1:0-223 GCF_014805655.1 Passer montanus | reverse complement strand
TCAATTTTTAATAGTCTAGCCAACTTCTTCATGTATTGCCTCCCACTTCATAGATGTAAGCAAAAGTATGAGGACCTTTATATTTTGATCGTTGCCAATGACTTGATTATTGGAACAGCAGAAGACAGTCACTTATGGCAGAAAGGGTGACAAAAGCCTGATAGAGGAAAATTTGGTATCAGCTAAAATACTACTTTACATCAGTGTTTAGGGACAGGCTGAC
>NW_024363318.1:0-223 GCF_014805655.1 Passer montanus | reverse complement strand
AGTTCCTTCTTCATAAATCAGGGTTAATATAAAAATCAACTTAAATCCTACTATCTTCTCACATTCCTCTTGTTACTATGTCATAAATTACACTCTTACTCCAGTTTTCTGTAGGAAAAGGTCTATCTAATTTCAAATGCTTCTTAATTTTACTTTTAAATCTTCTGGTCTTGAGACAATTTTCCAATCAGGTGTTGGGCCTTTCACTCCTGAAGCATGTGTC
>NW_024363317.1:0-3745 GCF_014805655.1 Passer montanus | reverse complement strand
AAAGGGAAAAATTGGGAATTTTGGGGAATGGAGGGCCCAGAGCCCCCTGCAAGGAGCTGCTCCCGATGCACCTGGCTCGGGAACGCTGCTCCAGAGGCACCTGGAGCTGCGGGATCCCGAGGGTTTGGGGATATTTGAGGATATTTCGGGATATTTGAGGATATTTCGGGCTATTTCGGGATTTTTTGGGAATGTCACCCTCACACAAAGCGCTGCCACCCGCAGCCAACCCCACCCCAGGGCCCGTCCCCGTTGCCGGGGGCGGCGGTGCCATTTTCCATTAAAAAAAAAAAAAATTAAAAAATAAATTAAAAAAAAAAAAAAAGCCGGGAATGAGGTCGGGAATCTCGAGCAGAGCAAGCAGGGAAGGAAGGAGAAGGTGAAGAGGCCGGAGCGCGGTGGGACTTTTGCAATCAACTTTCAACCCACGCCGAGCCGAGCCCTGAGGGGGCGGCTGAGGGAGGAGGGAGCGCGGGGTCCCTGAGGGGGGAGCGATGGCGGAGGGCGGGCACGGAGCGAGGGGAGGGGACGGAGCGAGGGAGAGGGAGACGGAGAGCGAGAGAGGAGAGAGAGAGGGGGAGGCGGCGGCCGCCATGGCCGGGAAGGAGCGGGGAGCGCGGCCGCTGCTGCCTCGCCGCCCGGCCCAGCCCGGTGACAGCTGCCGGGGCAGCCGCGGGGAAGCGGTAATTCTGGAAAATTTAGGGCAGAAAAAGGAAAAAAAAATTTGGAAATTCCGGAAAATTGAGGGCAAAGAAGGGGAAATTGGGGAATTACAGGAAATTGAGGGCAGGGAAAGGGAAAAAATTCTGGGAATTCTGGAAAATTGAGGGCAAAGAAGGGGGGAAAATGGGGAATTGCAGGAAATTTAGGGCAGGGAGAGGGAAAAGTTCTGGGAATTCTGGAAAATTTAGGGCAGAAAAAGGGAAAAAATTGAAAATTCTGGAAAATTGAGGGCAAAGAAGGGGGGAAAATGGGGAATTGCAGGAAATTTAGGGCAGGGAGAGGGAAAAGTTCTGGGAATTCTGGAAAATTTAGGGCAGAAAAAGGAAAAAAAAATTTGGAAATTCCGGAAAATTGAGGGCAAAGAAGGGGAAATTGGAGAATTACAGGAAATTGAGGGCAGGGTAAGGGAAAAAATTCTGGGAATTCTGGAAAATTGAGGGCAAAGAAGGGGGGAAAATGGGGAATTGCAGGAAATTTAGGGCAGGGAGAGGGAAAATTTCTGGGAATTCTGGAAAATTTAGGGCAGAAAAAGGGAAAAATTTGGGAATTATGGAAAATTTAGGGGAAAAAAACAAAAAAAATTGGAAATTTCTGGCTAAAAAAAGGAAAAATTTGGGAATTTATGGAAAATTTGGGGGAAATAAAGGGGGAAAATGGGGAATTCTGGAAAATTTGGGGCAAAAAAGGAAAAATTTGGGAATTTCTGGAAAATTGAGGGCAGAAAAAAGGAAAAAATTGGGAATTATGGAAAAATTAGGGGGGAAAAGCAAAAAAAATTGGAATTTTCTGGGGAATTTCTGGCTAAAAAAGGAAAAATTTGGGAATTGCGGAAAAATTAGGGAATAAAGAAGGATTATTTTGGGAATTATGGAAAAATTAGAGGGAAAAATTGGGGGAAAATTGGGAATTATGAGAGAAAATTTGGGGGTTTTGGCAAATTCAGGGAAAAGAAAGGGGAAAATTGGGAAATTTGGGGCAGGAAAACGGAAAAAATGGGAATTAGGGAAAATTTAGGGGAAAAGGGGGAATTACAGGAAATTTAGGGCAGGGAAAGGGAAAATTTCTGGGAATTCTGGAAAATTTAGGGCAGGGAAAGGGAAAATTTCTGGGAATTATGGAAAATTTAGGGGGGGAAAGGGAAAAAATGGGGAATTATAGGGAATTTAGGGCAGGCAAAGGGAAAAATTCTGCGAATTCTGGAAAATTTAGGGCAGGGAAAGGGAAAATTTCTGGGAATTATGGAAAATTTAGGGGGGGAAAGGGAAAAAATGGGGAATTATAGGGAATTTAGGGCAGGCAAAGGGAAAAATTCTGCGAATTCTGGAAAATTTAGGGCAGGGAAAGGGAAAATTTCTGGGAATTATGGAAAATTTAGGGGGGGAAAGGGAAAAAATGGGGAATTATAGGGAATTTAGGGCAGGCAAAGGGAAAAATTCTGCGAATTCTGGAAAATTTAGGGCAGGGAAAGGGAAAATTTCTGGGAATTCTGGAAAATTGAGGGCAGAAAAAGGGAAAAATTTGAAAAGTCCAGAAAATTGAGGTCAGAAAAGGGGGGGAAAAAAAAGGAAATTCCGCAAAATTGAGGGCAAAGAAGGGGAAAATTGGGGAATTCCAGGAAATTTAGGGCAGAAAAAGGAAAATTTCTGGGAATTCTGGAAAATTTAGGGCAGAAAAAGGGAAAAATTGGGAATTTTGGAGAATTGAGGGCACAAAAAGGGAAAAAAATTGAAAATTCTGGAAAATTTAGGGGAAAAAAGGGAAAAAATGGGGAATTACAGGAAATTTAGGGCAGGGAAAGGGAAAAAATACCTTCCCGGTGCCAGGGCTGTGCCCTCAGCCCCGGTGCCCTCAGGACCTTCCCGGTGTCAGGGCTGTGCCCTCAGCCCCGGTGCCCTCAGGACCTTCCCGGTGTCAGGGCTGTGCCCTCAGCCCCGGTGCCCTCTCGGTGCCCTCAGGACCGTCCCGGCGTCCCCTCGGTGCCCTCAGCCCCGGTGCCCTCTCGGTGCCACCGCGGTGCCCTCAGCTCCGGCAGCTCCCCGGTGCCACCGTTGTGCCCTCAGCCCCGCGTGTCCCTCTCGGTGCTCTCAGGACCTTCCCGGTGCCCATCGTGGCCTCAGCTCCGGGGTCCCTTCGGTGCCCTCAGCCCCGGGTCGTTCCCGGTGCCACCGCGGTGCCCTCAGCCCCGGGAGGTTTTCGGTGTCCCCTCGGTTCCTTCAGCCCCGGTGTCCCCTCGGTGCCCTCAGGACCTTCCCGGGGTCAGCTCTCTACCCTCAGCCCCGGTGCCCTTTCGGTGCCACCGCTGTGCCCTCAGCCCCGCGTGTCCCTCTCGGTGCCCTCAGGACTATCCCGGGGTCAGGGCTGTGCCCTCAGCCCCGAGAGCTCCGTGGTGCCCTCAGACCCGGGAGCTTTTCGGTGTCCCCTCGGTGCCCTCAGCCCCGGTGCCCTCAGGACCGCCCCGGTGTCCCCTCTCTGCCCTCCGCCCCGGTGTCCCTCTCGGTGCCCTCAGCTCCGGGAGCTTTTCGGTGTCCCCTCAGTGCCCTGAGCCCCGGATCATTCCCAGTGTCCCCTCGCTGCCCTCAGCCCCGGTGCCCTCTTGGTGCCACCGCTGTGCCCTCAGCCCCGGTGTCCCCTCAGTGCCCTCAGCTCCCAGATTGTTCCCGGTGTCCCCTCGGTGCCCTCAGCCCCAGGACCTTCCTGGTGCCACCGCCATGCTCTCAGCCCCGGTGTCCCCTCGGTGCCCTCAGCCCCGGTGTCCCCTCGGTGCCCTCAGCCCCGGTGTCCCCTCAGTGCCCTCAGCCCGGGATCGTTCCCGGTGTCCCTCGGTGCCCTCAGCCCAAGTGTCCTTCAGTGTCCCCTCGGTGTCCCCTCGGTGCCCTCAGCCCCGGTGTCCCCTCAGTGCCCTGAGTCCCGGATCGTTCCTGGTGTCCCCTCGGTGTCCCCAGCCCCAGTGCCCCTTGGTGTCCCCTCGGTGTCCCCCCAATGTCCCCTCGGTTTCCCCTCAGTGTCCCCTCATTGTCCCCTC
>NW_024363316.1:0-223 GCF_014805655.1 Passer montanus | reverse complement strand
GCTGTCTCTTCATTTTCTCTTCCCAGTGTAGTGCTGGAATGGGAGGAAAGAAAACACAAGTAAAGACCAAGAATTAGGCTCATCATTCTTTGCCTCAGGAATGATGGTGCTGTGCATTTTCTGTTGTACCTCCTGGCACTGTATTAAAAAATGAAGTGGAGGCTTAGGAAGCATTTAGTTGGGAAGGAAAGTTGAAAGATTTTTATTTCTGCCAAGCCTTTTT
>NW_024363315.1:0-223 GCF_014805655.1 Passer montanus | reverse complement strand
GTCCAAAATCCTCCCAAAATTCCCTCCAAATATCCCCAAATCCCCTCGAAATCCCCCCAAAATCTTCTCCAGACCCCAAACTTTCTAAAGTAACCCCAAAATTTCACCCAAGTCCCCTCCAGACCTCCCAAAATTGTCCCCAAGAACCCCCCAAAACTCCCAAAATCCCCCCAAAATTCCAAACGCCCAAATCGCCCTAAAACCCTCCCCAAAATCCCCCAAA
>NW_024363314.1:0-223 GCF_014805655.1 Passer montanus | reverse complement strand
TTTTTTTCTGTTCTACTTCAAATTTTGCTGAAAGCCAGGGGGAAGACTTCCTGCTTTTGCGTCTTCCCTATGCTATTCCTTATAAAATTTCATTTCTCCTTATGGAAGAGTTCTGCTTCCTCCATGCTCTTCCTGAACATCCTGAATGTTGTTTTGACAGGTCTTCAGTGAGATGGGGTTGTCACCATGGCAGGTTTGGGAGCTCCTGCTCAGAACTGAGCAG
>NW_024363313.1:0-223 GCF_014805655.1 Passer montanus | reverse complement strand
GGCCTACATTGGGCTGAGGGACCCATCCAACCTTGCCTTGAACACTTCAGAATGGGGCCTGCACATCTTCTCTGGTTGTTCCAGTGCCTTACAATCCTCCAAGTAAAGAACTTCTTCCTAACATCAAGTCTAAATCTCTCTTTTTTTTTAGTTTAGCCTTGTCCACTTACCCTCTTCCCATGCAAAAAGTCCCTCTCCTGTCACTGTCATATTTTCTGGAAAA
>NW_024363312.1:0-223 GCF_014805655.1 Passer montanus | reverse complement strand
TGTGCATGAAAGAACCAATCTGTATTTTTGGAACACATATTTGGTTTCTGATTTTCATGCCATCTGAAACCAGAGAGTGCAAAAGTCGTTGATATAGTGTGATACTTGTTTCCATGTCTATTGCAGCTAGAAATAATGAGATCGTTATCACACGGATATTGTCGCTGTAATCATAAGGGTTCCTGCTGGTGGTTAGTCAGGCGCTGGTGGCGGTGCGGGCAGG
>NW_024363311.1:0-223 GCF_014805655.1 Passer montanus | reverse complement strand
GATTTTTCTGCTAACCCATTTCTTCAGCCTTGTGTTTCAGAGCAGTTTCATTCCCCCTGCTGGTTTTGTTGTTGTTTGTTTTTTGGTTATTTTGTTTAACCTGCAAATGGATTTGGGTAATACCCACCTTTTAAAAAGACTGAAATTGTTTGCTGAGGGAACAAAACCCAAGCAACCCTTGTCAAAACATTATCGTTATTTTTGTTTATCTCCAGATACACTT
>NW_024363310.1:0-223 GCF_014805655.1 Passer montanus | reverse complement strand
TTTTTTTTCCTCCTGCCATAAAGTTAACTTCTTCAGGGAAACAGACCCACTAAAACTTGTATTGAATTTATTAGAACATTCATCAACATCCCTACAAAGTTTAAACTGCTATTTTTATATTTCATGAACTTCTCATAAACATTCTTACTGAATAATGCTCATTCCAGCTGACTTTATTCTGTTGAAGTGAAATTTTCTTTTAGGATACATAAATCACATCAAC
>NW_024363309.1:0-223 GCF_014805655.1 Passer montanus | reverse complement strand
CTGTAAATGTCATTCTGTTTTCTGTGGAGAAAAGGCCTCCTCTTTAATCTATTATGCTTCTGCATTTGCTGTACTGTATTTGTTGAAGACTTTCCAAATTGTAAACTAAATCAAGACAACAGCTTTCCCCTACTGTCTTTTAAACCAGCACTCTCATTTATTAAAATGTGATTTCTTTACTCACATGTACCAGAGAGACAAAATGAACCAATAGAAAAATGCT
>NW_024363308.1:0-223 GCF_014805655.1 Passer montanus | reverse complement strand
TAGTAAACAAATTTAAGAATGAATGAGATGGCCACTCTTTGATTTGTTCTTCTCCAATAATGTCTTTTAATGTCTGTAAATAATGCAAGAAGACAGGGTGTTTTCTGCAGGAAAGCTGAACTTTTAGAAAGATCTTTCAGTGCTGCATTTCTGACAAGGTGTTAATGCCAGTTTTGAGGGAGACTGGTAGGACCTGTAAATAGGGCTGACAAGGACTTTTCCA
>NW_024363307.1:0-223 GCF_014805655.1 Passer montanus | reverse complement strand
ATCTTTATTTCAATTTTAAATGACTTCCATCAAATACAGCAAGGATTACTGAAGGAATTAAGCTTACAACCACCAGAGCCTGTTTTATTCATGTGCTATGGGGCTGAAAGTCAGCCTCTGTAGGGAGCATCAGGGAAGATGCTCTACTGAAGAACAGCAGGCTGCTGGACACGGACTCCTGAAGTGGGAACCTGTTGGATCATCTTGGATATTTAGCCAGCCT
>NW_024363306.1:0-3796 GCF_014805655.1 Passer montanus | reverse complement strand
GTTCTACAGAGCCAACACCAGCTGGCTCCCAGACAGACCCTCCACTGGCCAACACTGAGCCAGTCAGGAATGGAAGCAACACCTCTGTGGTAACACATTCAAGAAAGAAAAAAGTTATTGTGCAGAGAAGAGCAGGGTGAGAACATGTGAGAGGAACTGCAGACACCCAGATCAGGGGAGGAGGGGCAGGAGCTGCTCCAAGTGCTGGAGCTGAGATTCCACTGGAGCCCCTGGTGCAGACCATGGTGAGGCTGGGCCCCTGCAGCCCATGGAGGATCACAGGGATGAGGAGATCCACCTGCAGCCCCTGGAGGAGCCCACGCTGCAGCAGGTGGATGCCTGAGAGGAGGCTGTGACCCTGTGGGAAATGTGCTGGAGCAGCCTCCAGGCAGGGACCTGCAGGCCCATGGAGAGAGGAGCCCACACTGGAACAGGTTTCCTGGTAGGACTCGTCACCCTGTGCAGAACCTACACTGGAGCAGGCTGTGCCTGCAGGACTGCATCCCAAGAACAGTGACCCACCTTGGAGCAGCTCATGAAGAACTGCAGCCCATAGGAAGGACTCACGCTGGACAAGTTCAGGGAGAACTGTGTCCTGTGGGAGGGACCCCACACGGGAGCAGAGGAAGGACCCCTCTCCCGGAGCAGCAGCAGGAAGAATGTGTGACTAACTGGCTGTAAACCCCATTCCTTGCCCCCTTGCACTGCTAGGGGGCAGGATGTGGGGCTAGGAAGGAGGCAGAAGGGGTGCAGGAAAGGTGTTTTGAAGGTTTGTTTTACCTCTCATTATCCTGTTTTGATTTTGCTTGGCAATAATTTCAATTAATATCCCCAAGTCAAGTCTGTTGTACCCATGGTGGTAATTGGTGAGTAATCTCTACCTGTCCTTAAGTCACAAGCCTTGCATTGTATTCTCTCTCCTCTGTCTAGTTGTGGAGGGAACAGTTTTGGTGAGCAGCTGGCATTCAGTCAGGGCCAAATCACCTTGATACATAATTCATAATTCTTAAATTTAACCTAAAATATTTTGTGTAGAGATTATTTTTGCCAAAGTAAAATAAAAACTTAAAACATAAACATTACTCTGCAGGACCTGAGGAATTCCAGCAAACAATATCTGCTAATTTCAAACTAAATTGATCAACTAGCTCATCAGGGGCACTTGTAACACTGAATAAGAGTTTCTAAGCAGAAACATATTAAAATGTATCCTAATAAATACATTTTCCAAAAGGGTGTTAATCATGGTTTATGTACAGGTAAGTGGGATACAGTAACAGCCCCAGTTTAGTCACTGAAGTTTTTCTTCAGAAAGGTCATTATAATTTTGTATTTTATCAGCAAATATAAATTCAGCATGACATTTATAAATAATTTCTACTAATACAATATGTAAAACAAAAGTAGTTGTTAACATTTTTAAAAAGCTGCCCGTCTGGAAATCAAATCCAAAATGCAACAGAGTCTCATTGATGTTATTTACATTGTTACTCTCTTATGCCTCTGTATCAGCAGCAGCACGGCCAGCAGGACAAGGTTTAGTGGCTCTTAGGATCAGGTTTAGTGGTGGACTTGGCAGCACCAGGTTAACAGTCAGACTCAATGACCTTAAACGTGTTTTCTATATATTATACAACTAAATAATACAACTGTGACACTTACAGTTGTCTTTCCACATAAGTAGAAAGTTTTATTTCACAGAAATAAAACCAGAGAGATCCTAATTTATACAAGATCTGCCCACAAGGCAGCCATCAAGCCATGTTCCCAACTGTGCAACACAAGAGGCCTCTCTCCATCCTCTTTTTCAGTTAAAAAACCCAAAACAATTGAAGTTTTATGTGAAAGGATACCCTTATCAGTATAATCACATAACTGGGCATTGACTGCTGGATCTCTGGCACACAGCATTGTTTTGTTTTGTACCAGAGATAGGTTTCCTGTGTATATTCTACTTCTAAATGTCCCAGGGAGTCACATTTGAGAGGATTCCCACTAATATTGGGAGCTTGAAAAAATATTACTGCAACTGAACCAAAACTACAAAGTCATGGCCTAAATGTAAAGAAATTTAACCGTCATGGCCTAAATGTAAATAAATTTAACCGTATTCACAAGTAAGATGCTTTACTTAGCAATGTATTGAAATCCAAGGAATCTTTTCCTTCCAGCTAGTCCAGACTTCCTTTTGCTACAAGTTCCAGTTTTACATAGTGAAGCATGATACAAAATACCTGAAGATGGGGTTGACCTCAAACACCACTTAAGAGGGTTGTGCTCCTTTGCAAAAGCACCTTACAGCCCCATTAAAGGATGTTCTAAAATGTGAATGGCTCAGCAAAAATTTAAACAGCTTCTTTCGTGCCAGCTGGAGGGTCTGCTACCCCAGGAAAATGCCGTTGGCCTATCAGTTGTATTCTGTGAAGGGACACCCATTCTTCATTCAATGCAATAAAAGAGTTACCTGCATTAGGAATGAAATCACATAATGTAAACTAAAAGAATGACAAACTAAACACACAGAATTGAGCTAATCTTAAAATGATTGTTGTTTAATGAATTTGAGATTTACATCAACTAGTCTCCCATATACCACAGACTTTTATTACAGAAACACTTAGAGATGCTTTTTCAGAGGAGTCTCTAAATGAACTCTGCTCACAGATCTTGAGCAATTTAGAAAAGAAAAAATGAAATCTAGGAAGTGAAGAAAAAACAGCTCTCTCATCTTTGATGCGAGCATAGATAGCAAATGCTGACTTATAATTAGGAATTTCCTTAGCAGCAGCTGCCTGACCATATACTTCATAGCCACCAACAAGGAAAAACAAAGAAAAGAAAGATGTGACCTCCTGTAAGGTCAGTAGTATACTGACAGTTATCCTAGAAAATGGAATGGGAATTTTCATCAGATCACAAAAAGGACAATTAAAGAAATAGCAAATGTCACAAGAAGAGGACTTCTGAGATTTTCTTTAACAGAGAGTTCCAAGACTGAACAAAATTTAAATGTACATAGCAAGATACAGCCTCTATGCCATTGCAGATGAACCCTTCAGGCTAAGCACTTATATTTTCTGATAACACCACTGTAACTTCTTAAATTAAAAATAAATAAATAAAATCAAGAAGTGTTTCAGAAAAGCACAGAAACTGGTATGAATTTCTGGGGAAAATAATTCTACAGTATACATAACTGAAGAAGGCCCAAAGACAAGCTCTTTCCAAGCTTTCAAAGAGCTTTCCACAAAGCTCTTTCCAAGCTAGCAGACAAAATGAAATACCAAACTGCACCAAAGAGATGCTAAAAACTCAGAATTCTAGTCCTTAACACAGTACCCCACCTTCACTTGTAGCAAGGGATAAACACTGTCATTCCAGAAACCCTTCTTAAAGTGTTTTATGAACACGTACTGCTATCCTTTTTTTGGGATACCAATTGCTACTATAATCAGATCAGGTGGAAATAGAAAAAAATCTATGAAAACTCTCTGAGAGAAGGATGGTTTAAGAAGATGACTACTCTTTTTTAGAGCAAGCGGGATTCCAAACTTAAATAAAACATTTGCCAGAGGAGGAAACCGACCACAAAGGAAAGCTTCCAAAGCCTTACAAGAGGCAGGAAACCCCTGAGTACCACACTGAGGGAATACTGGCAACATTCGAGGCCAAAGCCTTCATTTGCATAACAAATAGAGAACATTTGAATAACAAGCACGCTTCACAAGCTGTGAACTAAGCAGTATCTCACTGAAGTTGTTTTAAAAGTAATTTGTACGTGGTGGCTATACAGTAA
>NW_024363305.1:0-223 GCF_014805655.1 Passer montanus | reverse complement strand
GGGACAGGACACAGCCCCAGAGGGGCAGGACATCCCCCCAGCTGGGCCGGACACTGCCCCAGTAGGAAAGGGCATGCCCCCAGTGTGCCAGGACCTGTCCCCACTGGGTCAGGAGGTGTCCCCAGGGTGTCAGGTTGTGACCCCAAGGTGCCAGGACATATCCCCAGTGGGTCAGGACTCATCCCCAGCAGGGCAGGACAGGTCTCCAGTTGGACAGGATGTC
>NW_024363304.1:0-223 GCF_014805655.1 Passer montanus | reverse complement strand
TTCTATATACTAAGCTCTAAGGCAACAGGGGATTTCAGCTACTTCTGTTTTGGTAGGTTTTTCACAAAGAAGCTACCAAAAAATTTCACAAAGCTATCTTTCAAAGTCTCCTTCTAGAAAGAAGAGATAAGATTTAGGAGCTGTAACTAGATGATCATTAAGATCCCATTAGGATGATAATTAAGGACCCAAACCATTCTATGATTCTGTTATAATACATGCT
>NW_024363303.1:0-223 GCF_014805655.1 Passer montanus | reverse complement strand
CAATGTCCCCAATGTCCCCCCCATATCTTCAATGTTCCCCCTGTCCTCAATGTCCCCAATGTCCCCAATCCTCCCAATGGCCCCAATGTCCTCAATCCCCTCAATGTCCCCAGTGTCCCCAGATGTCCCCAAGTTCCTCAATTCCTCCAGTGTCCCCATCCTCCAATATCCCAAATGTCCCCAACGTCCCCCATTGTCCCCAATGTCCCCAAATGTCCCCGAT
>NW_024363302.1:0-223 GCF_014805655.1 Passer montanus | reverse complement strand
TGTGTTTCTTCATCTCCAAAACATGACTGTTCTCTTCAGCAATCCATTCATTCTAAGTCTTTGGGAGTTCTTATTCAATCCTACGCTTTTCTGGAAATAACCTTCTCATTATTTTTAGAGTTCTTTATATACTTTGCCTCCCCTTTCCCACATTTTTATATACGTTTCTAATAGATTTCTCTCTTTTAACTCAAAGTCCTTCCCCATTTATATTCACACAATT
>NW_024363301.1:0-223 GCF_014805655.1 Passer montanus | reverse complement strand
TTTCCATGTGGATATTGGCCTCAGACTTTCCATTTTCTTTCATGTACTTGTTTACACTGACCTGTAGTAATATTAATTTAAAAAGCAACCTGGGACAAAATAAAATCAGGATATAATAGAAGTAATTTTAGAGATGTGTAATGTGACTCAATTGATTGGAAACTGTGTCTGTATAATATGCAAATTATAGGTTGTATTTTGTTTATGTTTGGAAGTTTTTATA
>NW_024363300.1:0-223 GCF_014805655.1 Passer montanus | reverse complement strand
AGTTTTACACTAAACAAACTGTCTCCAGGAAACACATTCTAAAAGTGCCTTAGTAAAGGAGATCCCTTTCCCAGAAACAATAAAAACTTGCCTAGAATAAACCACAGTTGTCATTGAAACTGCGGGAAAAACAAATTCTCCAACAACACTTTTAGTGTTAGAGAATCAATGCATTGCTTCATTCTGGGCAGGACGTTGTTCTGGCCAGGATGTGCAACAGAAA
>NW_024363299.1:0-223 GCF_014805655.1 Passer montanus | reverse complement strand
TACTCTTATGGGTTTTCCAGGGGTTTCTGTATAATTGTGAACTGGGACTTTGGAGGGCAGTATCCTTTAGCTTGGTCATCAGCTGCTTTGGTATCACCTTAGAAAAGTCACTATGATCTGATTTATAGAAGTTCTGAGCACCCAAAAGCTCTATTGAAGTCACCATTTTGGAGATACAGGTGCTCAGCAAATCTGAAAATCAAGCCATTATTCACTTGGATTT
>NW_024363298.1:0-223 GCF_014805655.1 Passer montanus | reverse complement strand
TTTTTCAGGATTTTTTAGCGAATTTTTCATGAATTTTTGGTGCATTTCAGGTGTTTTGAGTTAATATTGCAAATTTTTGGGCATTTTTTTGCCATTTTTTGGTCATTATAGTGAATTTTTGGGGCATTTTCGGGAGATTTTAGGGGGATTTTGGTTCCTGGAGGTCTCCAAATGTACCTAAAAAATTTGGGAATTTTGGGGAATTTTTTCGGGATTTTTTTTG
>NW_024363297.1:0-223 GCF_014805655.1 Passer montanus | reverse complement strand
ATTCCCCCAAATTCCCCCAAATTTCCCTCAAAAATCCCTCAAACCCCCCCCAAGCCCCCCCAAGCCGCCCGCCCTCACCTTGAGCCTGCCCAGCGCCTCCCCGCACTTGGCCAGGTTGGGGCTCTTGCGGCCCCACTCTCCCTTGAGCTGCTCGTAGAGGCCGGCCGCGGCCCGCAGGCCCGCCCCGGGCCCCGCCGGGCCCCCCGGGACCCCCGGGCCCATC
>NW_024363296.1:0-223 GCF_014805655.1 Passer montanus | reverse complement strand
TTTTTATTTTTTTTCCCCTGCTTTTTAAAAAAAGATTGGATTATGGGGAGGTTACCAAAGGTTTCCGAGAGAAATGGGAGCTGTTGTTTCCAAAGTAAATAGTGGCAGCCCCCAGTGTGTCCTCACCTGCAGGGAGCTGTTTATGCACTTCACAGCTTTGTTATTTATTATTTTCACAGAACCCCAGGGCTTTTTGACCCAGGGTTAACATTTCCAATTTACC
>NW_024363295.1:2035-3773 GCF_014805655.1 Passer montanus | reverse complement strand
TATCAATCATTCTGTCAATTGGGGAGTTTATCAATAATTCTGTCCATTGGGGAGTTTATCAATCATTCTGTGAATTTTGGAGTTTATCAATAATTCTGTGAATTTTGGAGTTTATCAATCATTCTGTCAATTGGGGAGTTTCTCAAGACCACACAGCCCCAAAACCACCACAAATGACCAAACCTCACTCCAACACCCAAATTAATTATTCCAATCAATACCCAACCCAATGAACAATTCCACAGCCCCAAAACCACCACAAATGACCAAACCCCACTCCAACACCCAATCCAATTAATGATTCCACTTAACACCCAACCCAACGAACAATTCCCCGCAGCCCAAATTAAATTAATCATTCCAATCAACACCCAACCCAATGAAGAATTCCACTCAACATCCAACCAAATGAACAATTCCACAGTCCCAAAACCACCAGAAATTACCAAATCTCGCTCCAACACCCAACCAAATTAATCATTCCAATCAACACCCAACCAAATTAATCATTCCAATAAACACCCAACCAAATTAATCATTCCAATCAACACCCAAGCAAATTAATCATTCCACTCCAACACCCAACGCAATGAACAATTCCACACAACCCCAAAACCACAAATGACCAAACCCCGCTCCAACACCCAACCCAATGAATAATTCCACTCAACACCAACCCAATGAACAATTCCATGCAGCCCAAATTAAATTAACCATTCCAATCAACACCCAACCCAATGAATTCTTCCACTCAACACCCAAGGCAATGAATCCCACACAACCCCAAAACCCCCACAAATGACAAACCCAACTCCAACACCCAACCCAATGAATAATTCCACTCAACACCAACCCAATGAACAATTCCATGCAGCCCAAATTAAATTAACCATTCCAATCAACACCCAACCCAATGAACAATTCCACAGCCCCAAAACCACCACAAATGACCAAACCCCACTCCAATACCCAAATTAATCATTCCAATCAATACCCAACCCAATGAATTCTTCCACTCAACACCCGAGGCAATGAATTCCACAGCCCCAAATACCACAAATGACCGAACCCCAACAAATGACCCCACTCCAAGACCCAACCAAATTAATCATTCCAATCAACCCCCAATTAAGTTAATCATTCCAATCACCACCCAACCCAATGAACAATTCCATTCAACACCAACCCAATGAACAATTCCACAGCCCCAAAACCACCACAAATGACCAAACCCCACTCCAACACCCAAATTAATCCTTCCAATCAACACCCAACCCAATGAACAATTCCACTCAACACCCAAGGCAATGAAATCCACACAACCCCAAAACCACCACAAATGACCGAACCCCACCCCAACACCCAAATTAATTCTTCCACTCAACACCCAACCCAATGAACAATTCCACTCAACACCAACCCAATGAACAATTCCATGCAGCCCAAATTAAATTAACCATTCCAATCAACACCCAACCCAATGAACAATTCCACAGCCCCAAAACCACCACAAATGACCAAACCCCACTCCAATACCCAAATTAATCATTCCAATCAATACCCAACCCAATGAATTCTTCCACTCAACACCCGAGGCAATGAATTCCACAGCCCCAAATACCACAAATGACCGAACCCCAACAAATGACCCCACTCCAAGACCCAACCAAATTAATCATTCCAATCAACCCCCAATTAAGTTAATCATTCCAATCAACACCCAACCCAATGAAGAATT
>NW_024363295.1:0-1823 GCF_014805655.1 Passer montanus | reverse complement strand
CGCCAGGACCACGCGGTGCGCCCGCAGCTCGGTGGGCGCCGCGTCGCGCCGGTGCCGCACGCGCAGGGTCACGTCGCACAGGTGGCCCTGCAGGCGCAGCTCGTTCATGGCCGCCAGCGCGGCCGCGGGGTGCTCGGACAGCGAGTAACGGCACGGCGGGGGCGGCGAGGAGGAGGAGGAGGAGGAGGAAGGCGTCACCTCGGCCGGGCACTCTGGGGGCGGTGGGGAGGGGCTGGGCATGGTGGGACAGGTGGCCATGGTGCGGGTCCCAGGGGGGTAGAGAGGCTGTGGGGGTAAAACAATGGGGTTAGAGTGGGGAAACTGAGGCACAGAGGGGCACAGGATCTCCCTGGAATGGAATATGGGGTTGTTATGGGGGGTTAGAGTGGGGAAACTGAGGCACAGAGGGTGGGGAGGGGGACAGGAATGGGATTTGAGAGGGTTAGAGTGGGGAAACTGAGGCACGGAGGGGCACAGGACTCACTGGAATGGGATTGGGGGGGTGAGAGTGGGGAAACTGAGGCACGGAGTGGGACAGGATCTCCATGGAATGGAATATGGGGTAGTGGAAAGGCTGTGGGGGGAGAAAAATGGGGTTAGAGTGGGGAAACTGAGGCACGGAGGGTGGGCAGGGGGACAGGAATGGGATTTGGGGTGGTTAGAGTGGGGAAACTGAGGCACGGAGGGTGGGGAGGGGGACAGGAATGGGATTTGAGAGGGTTAGAGTGGGGAAACTGAGGCATGGAGTGGGACAGGATCTCCATGGAGTGGGGTTTGGCGTAGTGGAAAGGCTGTGAGGGGAGAAAAATGGGGTTAGAGTGGGGAAACTGAGGCACAAAAGGGGACAGGACTCCCTAGAATAGAATATGGGGTTGTTATGGGGGGTGAGAGTGGGGAAACTGAGGCACGGAAAGGAACAGGACTCCCTGGAATGGGATTTGGGGGGGTTAGACTGGGGAAACTGAGGCACGGAGGGTGGGCAGGGGGACACAGCCCCCCCCCCAAACTCCCCAGGGACATTTCTGGGCACCCCCGGGGGTCTCAGCGCTGCCTGCGGGGGTCGGGGTTTGGTTTGGGGTCTTCTGGGGTCACTTTGGGGTTATTCTGGGGCTCTTTGGGGCATTTCGGGGCTGCTTTGGGGTTCTTTTGGGATTGTTTCGGGGCTGTTTCTGGGTTATTTTGGGTTTATTTTGGGGCTAATTTGGGGTTATTTTGGGGCTATTTCAGGGTTATTTTGGGTTTCTTTTGGGGCTATTTCGGGGTTATTTTGGGGGTAATTTGGGGCTATTTTTGGGGTTATTTTTGGGGTTATTTTAGGGTTATTTTGGGGCCATTTCCGGATTATTTTGGGGCTCTTTCTGGGCTGTTCTGGGCCTATTTTGGAGTTATTTTAGGATTATTTTGGGCCTGTTTTTGGCTATTTCAGGATTATTTTGGGGCTGTTTTGAGTCTATTTTGGGGATTTTTTGGGACTATTCCGGGACTATTTTGGGGCTATTTTGGGGTTATTTTGGGGCTATTCCGGGATTATTTTGGGGCTCTTTCTGGGCTGTTTTGGGATTTTTTTGGGACTATTCCGGGGCTGTTCCGAGGCTGTTTTGGGGCCGTTTCAGGATTATTTTGGGGTTATTTTGGGGCTGTTCCGGGTCTGGTTTGGGGCCGTTTCAGGATTATTTCGGGGCTATTCCGGGACTATTTCGGGGTTATTTTGGGGCTGTCCCGGGACTATTTCGGGGCTGTTTTGAGGCTATTTCAGGATTATTTTGAGGCTATTTCAGGATTATTTTGGGGCCATTTCAGGATTATTTTGGGGCTGTTTTGGG
>NW_024363294.1:0-223 GCF_014805655.1 Passer montanus | reverse complement strand
TTTTTTTTTTTCATTTATAAAGCTGCTATGTCACCTATCCTGGCCAGCAGGCTATCCTTCTCTGCAGTCATATATGAAATTTAGTTATAGTCTTCACATAGAATGAATATTCAAAAAGTTTTGGAGATGACTTAACTGTGTGTCATTGATTAAGTATATTTTAGCTTATGACTATAATCAGCTGTCCTAAGGTGAGAAGGAAATGAGTTTTTTGGGAGGTTGT
>NW_024363293.1:0-223 GCF_014805655.1 Passer montanus | reverse complement strand
GTGGGAGGGGCTGTGGAGTGGGAGGGACTTGGGGATGGGAGGGGCTATAGGTCCTACGGGGGTGGTGGGGCATATTCAGTGGGCGTGGTCGATGGGCGTGGTCAGTGGGTGTGGCTGCTCTTGGGCGTGGCCTTTGGTGGGGGGGATTTTCAACAGGAATGCCCCTGGACCCCCCCGTCCCCCACCCAGCACCTGCCAGGGTCCATCCTGCCCCGGCAGGACA
>NW_024363292.1:0-223 GCF_014805655.1 Passer montanus | reverse complement strand
AGACACCACCACCTCCTGGCAGAAAGCTATTGCAGAAGAAGTGCTTTAAAAGTCACCATGTCTGCCCTTCTTAGATTAAGAGAAAAAGCAAATGCCCACTCCCCCTCATCAGTTTGCATTTGTTTGTGCCCCAGTCCATACCCCAGCCCTGCTACTGTGCCAGGGCTGTGAGTGAGACAGTAAGGTAACAGTGGGGCTTCCCAATGCTTTCCAGGTCAGGGAC
>NW_024363291.1:0-223 GCF_014805655.1 Passer montanus | reverse complement strand
GCTCGAACCCTGCAGCAACCAACGCATTGATTGTAAGGTCAAGGCTGTGGGCAAGCTCGTCGTCCGTTGGAGAACACACCAGAATATCATCCATATAATGCAGGATGACTGAATTCGGTGCCGCAGCCCTCACTGGGGACACCAAGGAAGCGACATACCACTGGCAAATAACCGGACTGTTCTTCATTCCTTGGGGAAGAACTCGCCAGTGGTATCGCTTCCT
>NW_024363290.1:0-223 GCF_014805655.1 Passer montanus | reverse complement strand
GTCATCCTCGCCATGGTCATCTCAACCATAGTCATCCTCACCATGGCCATCCTCACCATGGCTGTCTTCACCATGGTCATCTTCACCCTCAGCACAGCTTCCTCCCCGTGGGAGTGCTCACCATGGTCATCCTCACCACAGTCATCCTCACCATGGCCATCCTCAATCTCGGCACAGCTTTCTCCCCATGGGACTCTTCACCATGGCCATCCTCACCATGGTC
>NW_024363289.1:0-223 GCF_014805655.1 Passer montanus | reverse complement strand
GCGGCCCTTGCACGCGCGCACCCACCCGCGGCTGCGCGTGCACGCGCGCCGCGGCGCTCTCACCTCGGGGCTGAGACATTGTCCCCCGGCGGGCTGGGGGCAGGGCGCGCGCACAAAGAGCCGTCCCCCGCGCGGCCCCGCCGAGGGGCGAGCCGCCCGGCGCGCGCGCGCGCACACACACAAAAGATGCGAGCCGAGCCGCGCCGCGCTCCCCCCCGGGAAC
>NW_024363288.1:0-223 GCF_014805655.1 Passer montanus | reverse complement strand
AACGCGGCCGCGCCCGAGCGCTCGGGTGCCGAGCTCAACTGCAAACATAAACAGTGCGGCCTGCCGGATCCAGCTGTTTGCTTTTTCTTTTTTCTTTTTTTTTTTTTTTTGACTTAGAGGGGTTTTAAAAACTTTTATTCTGTTTTCAGTTTCGTTTGAAGGGTGAGATAATGCAGATGTTATAATTCACGCTGTCACAATCAGAAGCTAATTATTTCTTAAT
>NW_024363287.1:0-223 GCF_014805655.1 Passer montanus | reverse complement strand
CCCCCCTCCGCGCCGCCCCGGCCGACCCTCCCCGGCCCGCTCACCCTCCTTCCGCAGCGGCGCTCCGGGCTGGCCGCCGCCATCCTCGCGGCGGTCCCCGCCGGCGAAGGGCGGCAGCGGGTTCTTGCGCTCCTTCTGCGACTCCCTGCGCAGCTGCTTGGCCGCGCTGCCCGCGCCGCCGCCCGCCTGGCCCGCTCCGCCGGCCCCGCCCGAGGAGCCGCTC
>NW_024363286.1:0-223 GCF_014805655.1 Passer montanus | reverse complement strand
ACTCTGCTTTCCTGCCAGGAAAACCTGCCAAAGCCCTCGAGGGCACCTGCAGCTCAGGTGTGAAGCCTCAGTTGCTCCAGGCCGGTGCTCCCTAGGGGGAGCACCCATTACTCCTCCTCGACTTCTGTGAAATAGTGGCAGAGGAAATGGGGGGAAGGTTCTGGTGCAACCAGCCTTGCCCCCCCAACTTTAATTTTTTATGAGACTAAGCAAGCCAATAACA
>NW_024363285.1:0-223 GCF_014805655.1 Passer montanus | reverse complement strand
ACACTCTCTGTTCCCGTGAGGGCTGTGAGCGGACATCCCTGTTCCTGCTGGGGTCGTGAGGGGGCATCTCTGTACCAGAGGGGCTGTGAGGGGACACCCCTGTTCCCGTGGGGGCCATGAGGGGACATCGCCTGTTTCTGTGGGGTTCCTGAGGGGACACCCTCTTTTCCCGTGAGGGGACACTGCCTGTACTCGCGGGGTTCCTGAGGGGACACCCTCTGTT
>NW_024363284.1:0-3984 GCF_014805655.1 Passer montanus | reverse complement strand
GCTGGAGAAGGAGAAAACGAAAAGGGCTTGTCCTCGTAGCACACCAAAAAATGCAGAAGCCACAGCATGGAAGCCTCAGTTACTCCAGCCTCTAAAGCACTGGCCTGCAGTGAGGCCATGTTTGACAGGGCAACAGCCCTTGTGCTGAGTGCTGTCTCATTGCCATCTACGGAATTTCTTCTTTTCTTATTTTCTGAACTCTGAGACTGAAATTAGGAAATGTCCACTTATTTCTATAGTAATTTTTTTGGATATATCCGAATGGAATTTCTTTGGGCCTTACTATTTGGATTTTTTTTTGGGCTTTTGTTGATGGCCCTGTACCCTCTATGGCTACTGGCCAGGCTGACAGCTCACTCTAGAATTTTTCATTATATGAATATGAAAATTTCCTTTCCCACTTACCTCAGGATCAGCACCTCTGTATACATGCTTGATGTGACCTGTTGTGGGCAGGGAAGATGAACCAGATGCTGTGAGAAAAGTCATGGGCTGGTGAATCCCCCAGAACAGTTCAACCCAAACAGAGATCATTTCCCGTTTCACAACCTTCCTCCAGGAGACACATTTCATTCACCCAGCCAGCAAGATATTTGGACAATATTCTTGCTTGTGCCTCCCCTTCAGCCTCTTTAGCCATTAAAGGAACACAAACATGATCAAGAAAATACTAATTCTTCATTAATACTCAATACTTATGTTCTGAGACAGAACAACATAAAACAACTTCTAAAATCCTCTCCCTCAGGTACTTTTTAAAAAAAAATCAGTTGCATGTACTAATTCTCATTAACTTGCTGGAAACAGTTATCAGAAAAGTTTCCCCAAAATTCTACTGAGGTGTGGAAGTTCTATTTTGAAACAGCAGAGCAGTAGCTGCAGGGTTCAGGAGCAGACACTCACAGCTTTGGAGTTTGCACTTCATTGCAAAGGGAATCGCTATTTTATCACTCAGTTAAGGGTCAAGTTTGACAATCAAATCCTTTCATGACAAAATTTAGAAAGAAAGAAGCTTCCCCTGAATTCTGGGGACAACTGCAGAGTTTTTAAAAGGCCTTCTGAGAAGGTCTCCCAGTCTACATTTTCAAAGCTGTCTTGCTTCTCATTTCGCAGGAAACTGAGGAAACGACAGACCCTGCTGCCACAGGCTCTCCCGTGGAGGGAACGGAATCCCTGCAGGTTCCCTTGCAAATGCTGCCCCTGTGGCTACAGACACCCCCTTTTTAGCTGAACATCTTGACAGGAGCTTTACCAAACCAGAGGCATCCTAATGCTCTTTCTCTTTCAAAATCAACTCAGTCACTAAGAAGGAGCAGGAAGACAATACAAAAGCCAGGTTAGGTTACACCCTAACCTAAGTAGAGGGGAAATCTCTACTTACGCGCCAGGTGAGTCAGAAAATATCCGGAATAAGTAATGCCATAAGCAGTAAAAACTGCAGCAGCAAGCTGCTGAATCATTGTAGCACTGCTGTGCAAGTTTGCACGCTGTGCTCCAACACTACAACAAACAAGGCTCCTGTCAGTGTGCAGCTGCCCACTGACAAATGCCTCAAGGCGCAGGGTGCTCCTGCTCTGAGCAAGCCCTAGGACTGCTCTGACACTGAGGCCTTCCGTGCACCAAGGCAACCTTCTCATGTCACCACTGTGACGTGGCAACCATGCCCTGACATCACAAAGCAAACGCTCCATGCAGGTCTGTGACTTTATACAAAGCATTAACCAACCTTCCCCACAGCAAACAAAAAATAGCCTGGGAAGTGCTCGTCTGTCACAAAGCAGCACAAATTGCCCTCTTGGGCCAAACCCTGTTGTTCAAGGGATCCAAGAGTAACTCCAAGAGTGTCCCAAGCACCTACAGCCTGTAGCCCAACTGAGCACTCAGATGGGACCCAAGCAAAGGAAACCAGATCAAGAAAATGGCCCAAAGCATTGCTCATCTTAGAAATTACCCTCACTTTTAAAATTTTAAAGGTTTGTTAAACCTTAACAAAGGACTGAACAAGGAAAAATTGCAGCACTGGGAGTCTCCATGACCATTACAACAGCTCATCTGCAAAACAGATGCTCTTCCTTTCATCTCTTAGCCCCTCTCAAAGTGTTGTCAATGTTTACTCTTTCTCTGCCATCCATTGCTGGAGATTACTTTCTTACATCTTGATTGGAGCTCAGGTGTTTTACACTCCGCCTCCTGGTCACAAGCCAGCCCTCCCCAAATGCCCCGACTACCAAGGTTATTACAAGGGGGAGGGGAAAGAGGTCTATGGGAGGATATATTGCAATAACATCACTTTACATTATAAAAGTCCACATAATATCTACCTCTTAATTGTGAGAGCCAACTATTACATTACTCACTTATAAACACACAGAGCCAGGGGAGAAGGCACTGTGGGCATAACAGCTGAAACCATTCCTAACAAAACTCCCCACATATTTGCACATTTATTGGACATACCCGGGACTCCTGTGTATGTACATTATTTATACTTGTATATATAATATACAAGTATAAATAATGTACATACTGCTATTATTCCCTTCTGGAAGGAGTCAAACTGGCAACTTGTGGGGAAACCAAGGGCTTTGTGGGGGCTGCATTGCTCTGCACATACGCAGGACGCCTGCCTCACAGTGCTCTGGCACCTAAAAAGATAAACCAGAGGAAAAGAGCTGGAAAAGGTTTCATGTGGACCTTTCTTACCTGCTAACAGAATTTGCCAAAATGAAAGTTACCAAGCAGGGCCTGATCCCTGCTGCGAGCTCAGGGTTAGAAAGGAGACATTACTTTATTTCAGCACTGGGTACATAGGGAATCATGCATTCTCTAACATGTGCACACCCAGCAATCTCACCTACTAGTTTGTACCCATGGAACTAAGACATATTCAATACTTTGCTGAAACTCACAGGCTAAACATTACCCCAAATTTATTGACAAATTTAAATCACTTCTCAGAATTTATACACATGAGAGTAGGAGTGTCCTGTAGGTGCCCGGTTGTTGTTGCCAAAAGTGCAGGAGGAGACCCATGCACAAAATAACCTAAAACACAACCGAGCTTGCAAAGAAAATTTATTCCATTAGCTGCAGTAGCAAGTAATACATACCATCCCTGGATTACCAGAAATGCGCTGAGCGGGAGAAGGAGCTGGAGCGTGGTGCTCAGCAGCAGGGACAGGTGGACAGTGCACTTTCAGGACATCCCCTGGATCAAAATGATGTGCATGTCATCCTTCCCACTCTTCCGCCCCAGAACCAGGCCTTCTATCTCCTGCTCAGGCGTGGAATTTTCCCAGTTACAGCATCAGCTCACTCATGGCCGGTGTGTGAGATGAGGCCACCATGGCTCACCACACTCCATGACTCCCTGCCAACAAGGGCTCCATTATGCCTTGTTCCCCTTTCAAAGCTGAACTGCCCACCCCCTGACCAATATATTCTTTCTCTTTCAAGGGGCAAGTTCCCACCCATTAAACAATACTCTTTTCTTCATTGTCTTGTCAACCTGCTCAAACATGGATCAAAGTAGGCAGCGCCTCGGACATGACTCCGGTTCCTGACACAGGGGTTTGGGAAATATCCCATTCCTCAAATTCTCCTTTGTCGATCAAAAGCCTCCTAAGAACACTTTCTTCCCTCTGATGCATTCCAGCTACCTTCTTAGCAGGACCACTCTCTTTATTCTCAAGGCTAAGATAGTCGCTTGCACACACGGCAATAGGGGAATACAGGGTTCAGCACTGCCTCTTAAAGCTAAAGGAATTCACAAGACCAAGCCCACTAAGCACTTGTTACACTTAACACCTCTCATTTCTTTTCTGGGAATCAAACACAAGCATTTCATCAATACACCCTGCAAATGCTCTTGCTGAGTGAAGCCACATTGCTGTGTTAATTAAGCCACTGGGACTCAGTTTCTTCATGCAGAGAAAGCAAATTCTTTATTCACATAACTAATTTTTATACCATTTTTACAGACCT
>NW_024363283.1:0-223 GCF_014805655.1 Passer montanus | reverse complement strand
GATCAGATGAGAAGGAGACAAGGTGTTCTTAGCAGGGTATTTTACTTGGAGACAGATATTAGTGTTGATTTGGTTTTTAGTCAGTTGTATTTTATGGTCTGCATTTTGATTACATGTGATGAACTTAAGGGGAGGCTATGAGAGATCAAAGATGAAGTCCTATTACTTTGAGGGAGATAAAGGATGATAGATGGCAGCAGCTGAATAACCTGCTTGGCCAAGC
>NW_024363282.1:0-223 GCF_014805655.1 Passer montanus | reverse complement strand
AATTGGTGAAACAGAAGACTTTAAAAATGATGGTTGTTTAGCATGTCTTCTTGACAGCTGTATCTTCTTACCACTGTTGCAATCCCAGTGCAGTCCTAGCCAAAATCTTCTCCCCAAATCACTTTATGAAGTCATTCTAATAGTTTTTTTTCCCTATGTATTTATAACCTTTCAAAAGGTACATGTGACCTGGGTTATTCCCTTACTAGATCAGTAAGGGAAT
>NW_024363281.1:0-223 GCF_014805655.1 Passer montanus | reverse complement strand
GTGGCCGTGGCCGTGTCCCCAAGAGCCACAGCTCAGTGACCATCTCAGAGCTGCTCCTGTGTCACCGTGTCCGCGTCCCGGAGCTCCGTGGTCACCTCAGAGCCACTCCAGGGTCACTGTCAACGTCCCCAGAGCTTGGTGGCCACCTCAGAGCCATCCTGGGTCACCATGTCAATGTCCCCAGAGCTCTGTGGCCCCCTGGAGCTGCTCCTAGGTCACCGTG
>NW_024363280.1:0-223 GCF_014805655.1 Passer montanus | reverse complement strand
AATAACCCAAAAATGCCTCAAAAAACCCACAATTTACCCAAAATTAGCCCTAAATGCCCCAAAATTAGCCCTAAATGCCCCAAAATGACCCAAAATAACCAAAAAATGCCCCTCAAAAAGACCGAAATTCCCCCAAAATGCCCCAAAAAGACCGAAATTTACCCCAAAACTGCCCCAAAAAAATCCCCACAAAACCCCAAAATTCCCCCAAATTAACCCAAAA
>NW_024363279.1:0-223 GCF_014805655.1 Passer montanus | reverse complement strand
GGACCGGGGGTGACTGGGAGGGTGCTTGGAGGGTGCTTGGGGTGTCTGTGAGAAGTTTTGGAGGGTCCTGACCCCTGCACACCGCCAAGAGATGCCACTGGACACCACCCACAGCGAGATGCTGACTGGGATTGGGGGCTCCGTGTTGGGCTTCATGTTCCTGGCACTGGGGCTCAGCTTCTACCTGTGCAAAAAGGTGAGGGGGTGTCCCGGGTGTCCTGTT
>NW_024363278.1:0-223 GCF_014805655.1 Passer montanus | reverse complement strand
TAATTGTTTTTTTTTGGGGGGAGCATTTTCTAAACAGGTAATTAATTACTTGGGGGGGGGGGAATGTTTCCTTTTAGGGGAGTTCACTGCCCCCATTTAGGGGGTGCTGTCCCCGTTTAGGGGGAACTGTGCCCAATTTTGGGGTGCTCAGTGATGGTGATGGAGGGAGGGGGGGTACAAGTACCAGCCATGGGCACAGGTGGCTCTGGGGTGGCCCTGGGTG
>NW_024363277.1:0-223 GCF_014805655.1 Passer montanus | reverse complement strand
GCTCCCCGCCGCAGCCGGCCCGCCGGGCGCCGCTCCGGACCCATCAAATCCCCGCCTCGGGCCCTGGCACGACCCCCGCCATGCGGTCCGTGCCCCGGCTCAGGCCCCGCCGCCGCCGCAAGGTCACTCGGCCGCCCCCGCCGGACGGGCCCGCGGCTCCTGCGTTCGGCCCGCACAGACTCACCTGCCCGCGCAGCTCCGCGGGCCGGCCTGCGCGGGCGGC
>NW_024363276.1:0-223 GCF_014805655.1 Passer montanus | reverse complement strand
GGGGGAGAATGACCTCCCTTTACCCACTGGCCATGGTCCTTTTGATGTAGCCCAGGATACAGAGTAAAAGCTGCTCAGCAATCAAGTCATTCCTGACATCATTTTATTACTAATAAACATAAACAGAGTGACCTTCAGTGACCATCGTTTGCTGTCAACACTCACAGGCCAGATCAAACAGTGCAAGGGGCACGGATGCACAGACACTGACAAATCATCTCAA
>NW_024363275.1:0-223 GCF_014805655.1 Passer montanus | reverse complement strand
GGGGGGGGGAATAATTGGGATTTTTGGGAAAAAAATTGGGATGTGGGGGGAAGAAGTTGGGATTTTTTTTGGGGGAAATTTCTAAACCCTCTCATGGGAACCAAGGAAGTTAAAATCCAAGCGAACACATTTCTATTTACCACAAGGAACAAGAAAAAGAAATTATTAATAGTAAAAAATGTGAGAAGTTCTAGATATATTCTTTGAAATTATAGAAAAAAAT
>NW_024363274.1:0-223 GCF_014805655.1 Passer montanus | reverse complement strand
GACCCTCGGGGGTCTTTCCCCCCCAAATTGGGGGTCTCACCCCCTAAATCGGGACCCCAAATATCCCGGGGGGGTCTCAAACTCCACCTTGGGGGTCTTTCCCCCCAAAATCGGGGTCTCACCCCCAAATCGCGACCCCCAGACCCCCCTCAAGGGTCTCACCCCCCAAATTGGGGGTCTTTCCCCCCAAATTGGGGGTCTCATCCCCAAATCACGACCCCTA
>NW_024363273.1:0-3824 GCF_014805655.1 Passer montanus | reverse complement strand
GTTTTTTGTTGTAATAGCATGGCTAGAGAGGGAATGGAGAGGTCTCATTTTTGCTGGTTAGGAAATATTGGGTATGTCCTGTCCTGGATTTGCTGAGCAGGAGCAAGGAGAGGGGAGGCTCATTCCTGCTGGAGCACTGGTCAGAAGGAAGCTCTCCTTGGGAGGTTTGCAGTGCTTTCGAGTCCTACACGACCCCACAACCTCCTCGCTGATTTTCCTTCCCTAGGTGTAAACCAAGAGCAGTTCTTTCGATGCCAATGGAGTGGCTGAGACAAGTGAGAGGGGAGCACTCATTTTCAACACTATTGGTGTTGAAAGCACTTAAAACATCTCTTGAGGACACTCCTGTGAGGGAGCTTCTCTGGGAGGCTGATGGACAGAAAACTGCTCTGCTCAAAGCCCGTCCTCCCCAGGATCCCAAACTGTAAATTAACCGAGCCCTAGATGTGACTAACACATTCCCTGTCCTGAACATTTCAGCAGGCTGCAGGCTCCCAAAATTGTTTTCTGTTAAACTGGGGAATAAATGGGCAGTTCATTTGGGAGGCTTGAGCAGGCAGCACACAGAGATCAGCCCTGTGTCCAGTTTAGGGAAATGACAAAGGATGAATTACAGGATTCTCCCCACACTTTACCAAATCCCTGTGTTTTGACTGCAATAACCTGTTCTTGCTGCAAAGGCAACATCCCCCAGAGGAGGGTGAAACACCCAGCACTGAGGAGGAAGCTTAAAGAACTACACTGAGGGCAGGGGCAAGGGCTGATGATGGAAGGTCTTGGCTGGGAAAAAAAAAAAAAAAAGAAGGAACAGGCGCCCCGGGGGGGGTCCGGGGGGGCAGGAGAGCCTTGACATCCTCATTCACCTGTCCCAGAGCATCTCCTCTCCTTGGATGTGACTTCCAGCATCCTTAAGCCATCAAGGGAAGAGACAAGATTTGGTTTGACTTTGCATTTTGAGATTAATGGGACAGAATTAAAGGAAAGGACACAACTACAGCCAGAGCTGCTTCCTGGCAGTGTTTCCGCGTGGGAGGTAACTTTAAAAAAAGTTTCAAAAATTAATATCAAAACAAGGCTGTTGTATCCTAACAAATAGGGAGGAAAAAAATTAGTTGTCTTGAAAAATATGTGAAAGGATCAACAATAGAGTGTTTAAGAAAAATGTTTAATATCCCTTAAATATCAATTTCAAAGTTTTGCTTTCATTGTATTTTTTTATTTATTACACATAAGTATAAATACATACTTCATATGTATTTATTTTGGAGGCAAATTATTAGCAATTAAAATAAATAAAAATAATGACAAAAAAAGCACTACGGGGTGTCATCTATTTGAATTTTTGTAAGACCTTTGACATGATTCCCTGTAATATCGATCTCTCTAAACTGGAGAGCTTGGAATTTTATGGGCAGATTTTTGGGTAGATGAGGTATTGGTGGATGATCACATCCTGAGGGTAGCGGTCAACTACCCTCAGTGTCCCAGTGGACAAGGGTGATGTGTGTCTGTGGTCTAATGAAACCATAGGTACTCGGGATCCCATTCTGGGAGCAGTGCTGTATAGGCAGTGGGATTGAGCCTGCAGACATCACCAACCTGAGTGGTGCTTCATACCTGAAGGACAGGATATCATATGGATGGACCTGGACAAGCTCAAGGAATGGGCCCATGCGAACCTCATGAAGTTCCATAGGGTCAAGTGCAAGGTGCTGCACCCGTGTTGGGGTAACCCCCTTTATCAATGCAAGCTGCAGGATGAATGGATTGAGAGCAGCCCTGCTGGGTCTGAGAAGACTTGGTATTGGTGGATGAGAGGCTGGACACGGCCCAACAATGTGCACTCACAGCCCAGATAGCCAGTTGTACCCTAGGCTGCATCCAAAGCAGCATGGGCAGCAGGAAGAGGGAGGGGATTCTGTGCCTCTGCTGCGCTCTCATGAGACCCTATCTGAAACACTGCATGCAGCTCTGGGCATCCCAGCATAGAGAGGACATTGACCTGCTGGAGTGGGCCCAGAGGAGGACCATGATGAAGATCAGAAGACTGGAGCACCTCTCCTATGAGGAAAGGCTGAAAGAGCTGTGGTTGTTCAGCCTGGAGAAGAGAAGGCTTCAGGGAGACCTTGCTGCTTCCTCTCAAATTCAAGGGAGTCTGTAAGAAGGGTGGGGACAAACTTTTTAGCAGGGCTTGTTCCCATATAAAAAACAGTAATGGTTTTTAACTTAAAAAGGGGTAGGTTTAGGTTAGACAGAAGGAAGAAGATTTTTACAAGAAATGTGTTAAAACATTGGAACAGGTTGCCACATCACAAAGAGGTGATGAATGCCCCATTGCTGAAAATATTTAAATTCAGGTGCGATGGGGCTTTGAGCAACTGGATCGAGTTGAAGATGTCTCTGCTCATTGCAAGGGGATTGGCATAGATGACCTTTAAAGGTCCTTTCAAATGCAAACTATTCTATGAAATTGAATAGCTTGCTGTTAATTTGAGCAAGGACATCTTCATGCTGCTACTTTCTGACTGGACATTACATTTATAAATCACAGAATCATAGAATATTGAAGGGTTGGAATGGACCTTAAAGATCATCCAGTCCCAACCCCCTGCCACGGGCAGGAATGTCTTCCACTAGGACAGGTTGCTCTTTGTGCATCGAAATCTATTCCTTCTTCTCCTACAGGTTCAAAGCATAGCCTTGAAGAAGAATTTTAACCAAACCAGGACTTGGTTTCCTTATCTGAAGAATATAAATTAGAACACTATGCTTCCTGACACAGTTCTCAGCAAGTACAATTCATTAACTTTCCTGAAGTGCTTTTAAATCTCCTGTTTCAGGCACTACACAGGTATTCAAAACAGAGTTCACAGAGCTAGCTGAAACCACTTAAAATGAAATTAAAATGCCATAATTCCAGATTAGGATAATTCACACTCAGAAAAGCTCTGATGACAAGTTTATGAATTTTTCTGTGTTTGTGGGGGCTGCAGGAGTCTTAGGAGATATAAAAAAGCAATTTCTTTGACAATCAATCTGAGATTGAAAATTCCACAGCACTTTTGGAATTTAAAATTTCAGCTTGATGTTCCAAAGCTGAGAAAGGATGGAGGAAGAAGTGGAAAACTGGAGGAAAAAAAGAAGTGAGTCATATAGAACCTCTTTCCCTGTCCTGATCTTCAGAAAAGCTGCTGATATTGAAATTGAGACCCAAACAAATTCAGAGACAAGACCTCCCCAGGCAAAAGAGATGAAGAGCTGCTTCTGCCCTGGGATCCAGCTGGGAATGACCTGTTCTCCATCCCTGAAGGTGCCAAGGGAAGGCATCTCAGCCAGAAGTGATCTGAGAGCCCTCTGGTTAATATCGAAGGGATAGACAAGCTGTCCTTTTAAAATGTGAACATGACTGCCTGGCACTGTCTGTTCTCCCTGTGTTCAATAATGTAAATAAAGAATTTAAGAAGCCCATTACTTTCATCTGCAGTTCTGAGAGAATTGCTCACACTCTCCCTTGGCAGCTCTGTTTGTGCATAATAACAATGCTAATAAAAACCCTCAGGAGAACAACAACCCTAACCAAGAAAAGAAAAAAAAAATAATAATAGTAAGAGCAGTAAAAAAATTAAGTTTTGCCTTTATAGATGTTTTCTTCATTGGAAATAATAATAAAAAAACAACTTGTGATGACTTTGCTGGCATCAAATTCTTATTTGGTTCTTTAATGAGGGGCAGGATTTGGCTTTTCAGACACAAGGATGCAGGGATCAGTCTCCAGCAGTGACAACATCCATGGGCCAGCCAGGGCAGGCTGGGGTTTTATTTTT
>NW_024363272.1:779274-783384 GCF_014805655.1 Passer montanus | reverse complement strand
GAAGCCCAAACTCCACTCAGTGACAGCCCGGCACCCTAAAACGCGCTGGTGACACCCCCAGAACCCCTCTCGGTGACACCCCCAGAACCCCCGAACTCCCCCGGTGACCCCCAAACCCCAGTGACACCGCTGGCACCCCAAATCCTCAGTGACACCCCCAAACCCCTGAGCCCCCCAGAATCCCCCCAGTGACACTCCCGGCACCCCAGAACCTCCCCGGTGACCCCCCCGGTACCCCAAATTCCCGGTGACCCCCCCGTGACCCCCACTCCGGCCGCAGCCCCCGGGGGTGCTTTGGGGGTGCCGGGGCCGGTCCCGGGGGGCACACGCGGCTCCCCCACCCCCCCGGTACCGGATTCCCGGGAATTCCCGGCCGGCAGCACCGGAAAGCCCCCGGAGCGGGGGGGGGCGGCACCGCCACCGCGGGGCTTTCTGCGATGGGGAAACTGAGGCAGGACCGGCGCCAGGCTCGGGGCCGGGGCCATTCCCGGCACCGGGACCGCCCCGAGCAGCCGTGGCGACGTTTGGCGGCTTTATTGGAAACGCGGCGGCGGCAGCGGGGGGGTCACGGCGCCGCGGGGGGGTCGGGGCGGCGGCGGAACACGGCGGTGCAGGGGGGGCGCCGGGGGTCTCAGGGGTCTGGGGGCTCACCCCGGGGCGCAGCACGTAGCCGTACTCGGCCAGCATGGCCGGGCTGATGATTCTCCACTTGTGCTTGGTGCGCTTGAAGTGGGGGTCAGGGAACAGGAAAAACAGCTTGGAGAGCTGGGGGGCAAGGGGGCAGCACCAGGGGGGGGTCAGCGCCCTGGCACTGCCCCCCCAGAGCCCCCCAGACCCCCCAAACCCACTGTGAGTGCAGCTCGGCCCAGGGGGGTGGGGGTCCCGTGGGATGGGCAGGGGGGTCCTGAGGGGGTCCCAGGGGTGTTGTGGGGGACCTGTGCCACCCCCAGTGTCACCCCAAAACCTCCAGTGTCACTCCAAAACCTCCAGTGCCACCCCCAGTGCCACCCCACACCCCCCAGTGCCCCCCAATTGCCCCCCAGAGGGGTCCTGGGGGCTGAGGGGTGCCCCTGGGAGGGGAGGGGGATTCAGGGGGGGTTCAGGTGCTCCACAGGGCCCCGAGGGTTTGGGGGTGTCTCAGAGGACACAGAAGCACCAGGGAATGTTGGGGAGAAGCTGCAGGTTTTGGGGGTCTCAGGGTGGGTTCAGAGCACACAGGAATTTCAGGGACTGCTGGGTTTGAGGCCTCTCAGGGGGCACAGAAACTTCAGGAAGTTTTGGGGGGGTCCTGTGAGTTTGGGGTCTCTCAGGGTTGGTCGGAGCACAGAAATCCCAGGGACTGTTGGGTTTGGGGCTCTCAGGGTGGCTCAGAGGACAAAAATTTCCCTGACTGCTCAGTTTGGGGGTCTCAGAGTGGGTTCAGAGCACAGAAATCCCAGGGACTGT
Source organism: Passer montanus (assembly GCF_014805655.1). Taxonomy (NCBI): domain Eukaryota; kingdom Metazoa; phylum Chordata; class Aves; order Passeriformes; family Passeridae; genus Passer; species Passer montanus. The sequence goes on along the minus strand of NW_024363272.1, from coordinate 781,938 downwards.
TGGGTTTGGGGGTCTCAGGGTGGCTCAGAGCACACAGAAGTTTCTGTGACTGTTGGGTTTCGGGGATTTGAAGCTCTCAGGGATGGGTTCAGAGGACAGAAATCTCCCTGCCCGCTGGGTTTGGTGCTCTCAGGGTGGCTCAGAGCACACAGAAATTTCCCTGCCCGTTTTGTTTGGGGGTATTGGGGTGGCTCAGAGCACACAGACGTTTCTGTGACTGCTGGGTTTTGGGGTTTGTGGCTCTCAGGGTGGCTCAGAGATCAGAAATCCCAAAGATTGTTGGGTTTGGTGCTCTCAGAGTGGGCTCAGAGCACAGAAATCCCAGGGACTGTGGGGTTTGGGGCTCTCAGGGATGGGTTCAGAGGACAGAAGTTTCCCTGCCTGTTGGGTTTGGGGGGTCTCAGAGCACATAGAAGTTTCTGTGACTGTTGGGGTTTGGGGGTCTTGGGGTGGCTCAGAGTACTCAGCAGCCCTCCTGCCTGTTGGGTTTGTGGCTCTCAGGGTGGCTCAGAGCACAGAAATCTCAGGGATTGTTGGGTTTGGGGGTATTGGGGTGGTTCAGAGCACAGAAATCTCAGGGATTGTTGTGTTTGTGGCTCTCAGGGTGGCTCAGAGATCAGAAATCCCAAAGATTGTTGGGTTTGGTGCTCTCAGAGTGGGCTCAGAGCACAGAAATCCCAGGGACTGTGGGGTTTGGGGCTCTCAGGGATGGGTTCAGAGGACAGAAGTTTCCCTGCCTGTTGGGTTTGGGGGGTCTCAGAGCACATAGAAGTTTCTGTGACTGTTGGGGTTTGGGGGTCTTGGGGTGGCTCAGAGTACTCAGCAGCCCTCCTGCCTGTTGGGTTTGTGGCTCTCAGGGTGGCTCAGAGCACAGAAATCCCAAGGATTGGTGCTCTCAGGGTGGCTCAGAGCACACAGAAGTTTCTGTGACTGTTGGGTTTCGGGGATTTGAAGCTCTCAGGGATGGGTTCAGAGGACAGAAATCTCCCTGCCTGTTGGGTTTGGGGGGTCTCAGAGCACATAGAAGTTTCTGTGACTGTTGGGGTTTGGGGGTCTTGGGGTGGCTCAGAGTACTCAGCAGCCCTCCTGCCTGTTGGGTTTGTGGCTCTCAGGGTGGCTCAGAGCACAGAAATCTCAGGGATTGTTGGGTTTGGGGGTATTGGGGTGGTTCAGAGCACAGAAATCTCAGGGATTGTTGTGTTTGTGGCTCTCAGGGTGGCTCAGAGGACAGAAATCCCAGGGATTGTTGGGTTTGGGGGTATTGGGGTGGCTCAGAGCACACAGAATTCCCCCTGCCCGCTGTGTTTGGGGGTCTCAGGGCTCCCAGCCGCCCCCCGCCCGCTGCCCCGGCGGCCGGGCCCCACCTGAGCCCTGTGGAAGAAGTGGGGCAGGTGCTTCATGGCGTTGCCCCTGACGCACGCCACGTTGCCGAAGCGGCCGGGCTGCGCCGCCCGCAGCGCCCGCAGCCGGGCCTGGGTGAAGGCGGCCACCTTGGCCCGCAGCTCCAGCCCCAGCGCCAGCGAGCGCGGGAAGAGATCGGCCAGAGCCACTGCGGGGGGGAGGGGAGGGAGGGGAGAGGGAGAGGGAGGGAAGGGAGGGGGAGAGACAGCCCCGAGGGAGAGCCCCGCGGCACCGCCTGCCCGCCGGGCCCTCCGTGCCCCGACTGTGCCCCTCCCTGCCCTCCTCGCCCCCGGTGCCCCCTCGCCCCCAGCCCAACGTGCCCCCCCAGCAGCCCCCGGTACCCCCGGGCTCACCCACACCACGGGATGGGCAGGGGGGTCCCGAAGGTCCTCAGGGGGTCCCAGGGGTGTCGTGGGGGGATCTGTGCCCCAGCGCCACCCCAAACCCCCAGTGCCACCCTCAGTGCCCACCCCGGTGCCCGCCCCGGTGCCCCGGGCTCACCGAGCAGCCCCCCGTAGCCGCACCCCACATCTGCGAACTCCACGCGGGCCGGGGGGGTCCCGGGGGGGGCGTCGGGAGGGAAGAAGCTCGGGAACAGCGAGGCCCAGTCCATGTCCTGAGGGCGGGAGGGGCTGCGGGCACCGGGCCGTCACCGCCCGGGAACCGGAGCGGGCACCGGGGGGCACGGCGGGACCGGGAGGGGATGGGGAGGGGACGGGGACCCAGCCCGGCTGCTCCAGGCGGCCGCGGGGCCCCACGGGGCCGTCCCGGGGTCCCGGGGCTCCCAGGGCCGGGTGTTACCGGGGGGGTTCCGGGCTGTCCCGGGCGGTTCCCGGGGGTCCCCGCACTCACTAGCACAGGGTGTGGTCGGCCAGCGGGTTCGAGTGCGCGCGCTGCCGGTAGAAGCGTTTCTGTGGCGGCGCCGCGGCCTCCTCGTCCCGCTCCGCCGCCGCCATGCCGGCACCGCGCGGCGCGTTAGTGACGTCACGGCGCGGCGCGGGGTTGTGACGTCATGGGCGAGCTGTCAAGGAGGCGAGACTTGGCGGGAGTTCACAGCGCCCCCTGGCGGCCCGGCGCCGCTCCCAGTGCTCCCAGTACAACCAGTGCTCCCAGCTCCCCCCAGTGCTTCCAGTGCTCCACTCCAGTGCTCCCAGTTCCTCCCAGTGGCCCCAGTGGCCCCCAGTCCCTCTCCAGTCCCCCCCATTCCCCCCCAGTCCCCTCCAGTGCCCCCAGTCCCCCCAGTCACTCCCCAGTCCCCCCAGT
>NW_024363272.1:777726-779199 GCF_014805655.1 Passer montanus | reverse complement strand
GTTTGGGGGTCTCAGGGCTCCCAGCCGCCCCCCGCCCGCTGCCCCGGCGGCCGGGCCCCACCTGAGCCCTGTGGAAGAAGTGGGGCAGGTGCTTCATGGCGTTGCCCCTGACGCACGCCACGTTGCCGAAGCGGCCGGGCTGCGCCGCCCGCAGCGCCCGCAGCCGGGCCTGGGTGAAGGCGGCCACCTTGGCCCGCAGCTCCAGCCCCAGCGCCAGCGAGCGCGGGAAGAGATCGGCCAGAGCCACTGCGGGGGGGAGGGGAGGGAGGGGAGAGGGAGAGGGAGGGAAGGGAGGGGGAGAGACAGCCCCGAGGGAGAGCCCCGCGGCACCGCCTGCCCGCCGGGCCCTCCGTGCCCCGACTGTGCCCCTCCCTGCCCTCCTCGCCCCCGGTGCCCCCTCGCCCCCAGCCCAACGTGCCCCCCCAGCAGCCCCCGGTACCCCCGGGCTCACCCACACCACGGGATGGGCAGGGGGGTCCCGAAGGTCCTCAGGGGGTCCCAGGGGTGTCGTGGGGGGATCTGTGCCCCAGCGCCACCCCAAACCCCCAGTGCCACCCTCAGTGCCCACCCCGGTGCCCGCCCCGGTGCCCCGGGCTCACCGAGCAGCCCCCCGTAGCCGCACCCCACATCTGCGAACTCCACGCGGGCCGGGGGGGTCCCGGGGGGGGCGTCGGGAGGGAAGAAGCTCGGGAACAGCGAGGCCCAGTCCATGTCCTGAGGGCGGGAGGGGCTGCGGGCACCGGGCCGTCACCGCCCGGGAACCGGAGCGGGCACCGGGGGGCACGGCGGGACCGGGAGGGGATGGGGAGGGGACGGGGACCCAGCCCGGCTGCTCCAGGCGGCCGCGGGGCCCCACGGGGCCGTCCCGGGGTCCCGGGGCTCCCAGGGCCGGGTGTTACCAGGGGGGTTCCGGGGCTGTCCCGGGCGGTTCCCGGGGGTCTCCGCACTCACTAGCACAGGGTGTGGTCGGCCAGCGGGTTCGAGTGCGCGCGCTGCCGGTAGAAGCGTTTCTGTGGCGGCGCCGCGGCCTCCTCGTCCCGCTCCGCCGCCGCCATGCCGGCACCGCGCGGCGCGTTGGTGACGTCACGGCGCGGCGCGGGGTTGTGACGTCATGGGCGAACTGTCAAGGAGGCGAGACTTGGCGGGAGTTCACAGCGCCCCCTGGCGGCCCGGCGCCGCTCCCAGTGTCCCCAGTACAACCAGTGTCCCCAGTGCTCCCAGTACAACCAGTGCCCCCCAGTGCTCCCAGTACAACCAGTGTCCCCAGTGCTCCCAGTACAACCAGTGTCCCCAGTGCTCCCAGTACAACCAGTGTCCCCCAGTGCTCCCAGTACAACCAGTGCTCCCAGCTCCCCCCAGTGCTTCCAGTGCTCCACTCCAGTGCTCCCAGTTCCTCCCAGTGGCCCCAGTGGCCCCCAGTCCCTCTCCAGTCCCCCCCATTCCCCCCCAGTCCCCTCCAGTGCCCCCAGTCCC
>NW_024363272.1:771827-777550 GCF_014805655.1 Passer montanus | reverse complement strand
ATCTTCCCCGGGTCTCTCTGACCCCCCCGGTCGCCGTGCCCAGCGCTGCCCCCCCGGTGTCCCCCGGTCACATTAACCCGGTGACGCAGGCGGTGACGCGGCTGCGCGGGGGGTCCCGGGGGGGTCCCGGGGGGACACGGGGGGTCGGGGCGGGTTGTTCATTACCCCCGGGGTCACCCCCTCACCCCCCCGGGGACCGCGAGCCCGGGGCACCGGGGGCAGTGCCGGGCTCGGGGCACCGCGCGGCGGCACCGGGGACGGGTCCGTGACATCCCGCACGGTGGCACCGGCGACAAGTTTGTGACACCCGCGCGGTGGCACCGGGAACAGGTCTGTGACAGTCGTACGGTGGCACCGGGAACAGGTCTGTGACACCGGCACGGTGGCACCGGGGACGGGGCTGTGACACCGGCACGGTGGCACTGCGAGGGCACGAGGGGGAGATGGCATCGGAGGGTGACACTGCGAGGGGTGGCACGGGGGCGGTGTCTGGCGTCGTGTCACCCTGGGCAGGGACAGAGGGACACGGGGACAGCAAGGACGGGGAGGTGGCACCAGGGACATCAGGATGAGGGACATGGGGACAGGTACACCATGGGCAAGGCCACCAGGGCTGGGGACACCGGGACCGGGGAATGGCAGGGGCAGGGACAGCAGGGGGACAGGGACACGGGTGGGACAGGGACACAGACAGCAGGGACACTGATGGGACAGGGACAGGGGAATTGGGGACACGGCTGGGACAGGGACACGAGCAGGAGGGACACGAGTGTGACAGGGACATGGGTGGGACAGGGACACGGGTGGGACAGGGACATGGACAGCAAGAATTGAGGACAGTGGCATCAGGGACATCAGGGCCCCAGGGCTGTGGTGACACCGGTGGCACTGGTGGCACTGGTGGCACTGGGACGGGGACAGCTGGTGGCATTGGGAAGAACCCCTGGAGGGACGGCTGGAGTGGATGGGGACACAGGGGACACCGGGATGGGGACACAGGGGACACCGGGATGGGGACACAGGGGACACCAAGATAGGACAGGGGACACCCTGTGAGCAGAAAGGGGACACGGGGGGAACGCTGGGGACCGGCTTGGGGGGCGGTGTCTGGCGTCGTGTCACCCTGGGCAGGGACAGAGGGACACGGGGACAGCAAGGACGGGGAGGTGGCACCAGGGACATCAGGATGAGGGACACAGGGACAGGTACACCATGGGCAAGGCCACCAGGGCTGGGGACACCGGGACCGGGGAATGGCAGGGGCAGGGACAGCAGGGGGACAGGGACACGGGTGGGACAGGGACACAGACAGCAGGGACACTGATGGGACAGGGACAGGGGAATTGGGGACACGGCTGGGACAGGGACACGAGCAGGAGGGACACGAGTGTGACAGGGACATGGGTGGGACAGGGACACGGGTGGGACAGGGACATGGACAGCAAGAATTGAGGACAGTGGCATCAGGGACATCAGGGCCCCAGGGCTGTGGTGACACCGGTGGCACTGGTGGCACTGGTGGCACTGGGATGGGGACAGCTGGTGGCATTGGGAAGAACCCCTGGAGGGACGGCTGGCGTGACACTGGGGACAGGGATGGGGACACAGGGGACACCAAGGGTGGGGCAGGACAGGGTCTGGGACGGGGGGTGACCAGGGATGGCCTGGGGACATCGGGGACAGGGCAGCCAACATGGGAGGAGGGGACAGTGGGATGGGACACCAGGATGGGGCAGGGGTGACCAGGATGGGGACACAGGGGACACCAAGATAGGACAGGGGACACCGGGATGGGACAGGGGACACCGGGATGGGGACACAGGGGACACCGGGACCGGGCTCCGCTGTGCCTGTGAGCAGAAAGGGGACACGGGGGGAACGCTGGGGACCGGCTTGGGGACACCAGGCATGGAGCAGGGGACATTAGGACCCACCCCTGGCACCGGCATGGGGCAGGCGACACTGGGGACACCGCGGGACGTCGGGGTGGAGGAGGGGACAGGGTGACACGGCAGGGGACACCAAGGGACGGGAGGGGACACCGGGATGGGGAAGGGACAGGTCAAGGGACAGCAGGGACACGGGATAGAGGAGGGGACACAGGGGTGGGGCAGGGGACACCGGGGGACATTGGGGGAAACTGGGGAACAGCGGGGGACACCGGGATGGGGAAGGGGACATTGGGGGAGTTTGAGGGACACCGGGGGACATTGGGGGAAACTGGGGAACAGCGGGGGACACCGGGATGGGGAAGGGGACATTGGGGGAGTTTGAGGGACACCGGGGGACATTGGGGGAAACTGGGGGACATCGAGGGACACCGGGAGATATCGGGGGACACCGGGATGGGGAGGGGGACCCTGGGGGACACCGGACCCCCCCCGGGACCGCGGGCCGGGACCGAGCGCGCTCCGTGGGCGGAGCCCCGTTACCTGCGGAGGGGGCGTGGCTCAACCAGGATCAGCCAATCAGGTTCGGGGGGCTCGTCCCGGCCCCGCCCCTTCCACGATGGCGGCGCCCGGGTGCCACGTGGGAACCGGGGGGGAGCGGGAGGAGGAGGAGGATAGCGGGGAAGAGGAGGAAGATAACGGGGAAGAGGAAGAGGAAGAGGAAGAGGAAGAGGAAGAGGAAGAGGAAGAGGAAGAGGAAGAGGAAGAGGAAGAGGAAGAGGCGCTGCGGGCCGTGTTCCCCCGCGACCCCGAGCTGTTCGCCGAGCTGTTCCCGGAGCGGCGCCGGTTCCGGCTGTGCGGGCGCGTCCTGCACATCGCGGAGCACCACGGGCCGCGGCTCGGGCCCGCCGGGGCCGTCTGGGAGGCGGTGAGCGGCACCGGGGGCGCGCGGGGCAAGCCCCGGGCTCGCCGCCGGGGCTGCGGGTGACAGCCCGGGGCACACCGGGTGATGGGGACAGCCGGCGGATCCCGAGGGTACGGGGCTGTCGGGGACACCGGCAGGGGGGAGGTGGCATCGCGGGGGTACGGGGAGTGATCCCGGAGGGACACACGCGACATCCCGGGGGTGGCAGGAGGGATGGGCGGTGGGGGACGCCGAGAGAACGGGAGTACCGGGGGGGTGACATCGCGGTGGGCACCGTGATTGGCGGGTGGGGAACCTCGAGAGAACGGGGAACACCGGGGGTGAGGTGTCCTGGGCACGGTGGGCGCTCCGGGGGACACCACGGTGGCCGCGGGAGGACCGGGGGGGACCCTGGGGACACAAGAAGAAGCGCTGGGGGGCCCTGAGCTTGGAGGGTGCCCCGAGGCTGGGGGGAGGGCGTCCATGAACGGGGGTCCCCCAGCCCCAGTGTCCCCTCTGTGTCCCCCCCCAGGCCCTGTCCCTGTGCCGGTTCCTGGGCGAGCAGAAGCTGGAGCTGGCGGGGCGGCGGGTGCTGGAGCTGGGCGCCGGGACCGGCATCGTGGGCATCTTCGCTGCCATGCTGGGTACGGGGGCACCGGGGGGCGCGGGGGGACACCCGTGCGTAGGGGGATCCCAGTTTCCCTGCCCAGTACAGAACTGGAAAGTGCTGTGAGCAGCCCTGGGGTTTATTGGGGTCTGGGGGGGGCACGGGTGGGTGTTCCTCACTGTGGCTCAGGGGGTTTACTGGGATTTTGGGGTGGGGGGGTCCCAGAGGTGTTCCTCACTCTGGCTCAGGGATTTTTGGGATGTGGAGGGGTTTACTGGGATTTTGGGGTGGGGGTGTGAGGGCGTGTTCCTCATTCTGGCCTGGGGGGCTTTACTGGGATTTTGGGGTGAGGGTCCCAGGGGCATTCTTCATTGTGGCTCGGGGTTTTATGGCATGTGGGTGAGGTTTTACTGGGATTTTGGGGTGGGGGGTCCCACGGGGTGTTCCTCACTCTGACTCGGGGAGTTTACTGGGATTTTGGGGTGGGGACGGTCCCAGGGGGTGTTCCTCACTGTGGCTTGGGGGTGTGAGGGCGTGTTCCTCATTCTGGCTCGGGGGGCTTTACTGGGATCTTGGGGTGGGGGTCCCAGAGGTGTTCCTCACTGTGGCTCAGGGGTTTTTACTGTGACTTTGGGTTGGGTGTCTAAGGGAGTTTTCCTCACTGTGACTCAGGGTTTTATGGGATGGGCGGGGGTGGGGGGTTTACAGAGATTTTGGGGTGGGTGGGAGCATCAGAGAGAGTGTTCCTCACTCTAACTCAGGGGTTTTTACTGTGATTTTGGGGTGGGGGTCCAGGGGCTGTTCCTCACTCTGGCTCGGGGGCTATACTGTGATTTTGGGGTGGGGTCCCAGGGCGTGACCCCCATATTAAGTCCCAGAGCTTAATTTGGCTCCGGGTGGCTCACCGGGGGGCTGTACCCCCGTGACGGCCGCGCTGCCCGCAGGGGCCGAGGTGACACTCACGGACCGTCCCGCGGCGCTGCCGCAGCTGCGGGAGAACGCGCGGCGCAACTTCCCCGCCGGGGCCGCGCCGGGGCCGCGGGTGCGGGCGCTGCGCTGGGGGCGCGACCAGCGCCGCTTCCCGCCCAAATTCCACCTCGTCCTGGGCTCCGACATCGTCTACGACCCCCGCGCCTTCGCCCCGCTGCTGGGCACGCTCCGGCACCTGCTGGTGCCGCCGGCCCAGGCGCTGCTGAGCGCCCGCCTGCGCGGCGGCGAGGCCGGAGCCGCCCGCTTCTTCCGCCAGCTGCTGCCGCCGTTCTTCACCGTGCGGCTGCTGCGGCGGGAGCCCGAGCGGGACATCGAGATCTACGCGGTGACCCCGCGGGACGGAGCGGGAGCGGGCCCCGGGCTGGGGGCTCCGACCCTGAGGGACGGAGCGGGAGGGCTCTGACCCCGAGGGACGGAGCGGGAGCGGGCGGCCCCGGAGCAGGGCAGGCCTGGGGCGGTGCCCGAGCAGGGCAGGCCCGGGCTGGGGGCTCTGACCCCGAGGGACGGAGCGGGAGCGGGCCCCGGGCTGGGGGCTCCGACCCTGAGGGACGGAGCGGGAGCGGCCCCGGAGCAGGGCAGGCCTGGGCTGGGGGCTCCGACCCTGAGGGATGGAGCGGGAGCGGTGCCCGAGCAGGGCAGGCCCGAGCTGAGGGCTCCGACCCTGAGGGACGGAGCGGGAGCGGCCCCGGAGCAGGGCAGGCCTGGGCTGGGGGCTCCGACCCTGAGGGATGGAGCAGGAGCGGCCCTGGAGCAGGGCAGGCCCAGGCCGGGGGCTCTGACCCCGAGGGATGGAGCAGCCCCGGAGCAGGGCAGGCCCGGGCCGGGGGCTCCGACCCTGAGGGATGGAGCGGGAGCAGCCCCCGGGCCGGGGGCTCTGACCCCGAGGGACGGAGCGGGAGCAGTGCCCGAGCAGGGCAGGCCCGGGCTGGGGGCTCCGACCCTGAGGGATGGAGCAGCCCCGGAGCAGAGCAGGCCCGGGCTGTGTGCCCTTACCGGCGATTAAATGGTCCTGAGGGGAATCGGTTCAGCGCTGTGTGTGTGATTTGGGGGCGCTGGAGGGGGCTGGGGAGGGGGTTCAGCTTGGCGGGTCGGGGCGGTTTGTGGGGGTCTCTGAGGCTGGGAGGGGTCTGTGAGGGGCTGAGGGTCTGTGAAGGCCAGGAGGCTTTTTGAGGGTCGGGGGTCTGTGAGGGTCAGAGGGGGTCTGTGAGGGTCGGGGCTCTGTGAGGGCGTCTGGGGTCTATGAGGTTGGGGGGTCTGCGAGGGTCAGGGGGGGTCTGTGATGGTCAGGGTGGTCTGAGAGTGTCGGGAGGGGAGTGGTCTGTGAGGCTGGGGG
>NW_024363272.1:764958-770964 GCF_014805655.1 Passer montanus | reverse complement strand
TCTGGGGGCCGGGGGTCTCTCGGGCCGGGGGTCTCTGAGGGCCGGGGGTCTGTGAGGATCGGGGGTCTCTGAGGCTCGGGGGTCTCTGAGGGCCGGGGGTCTCTCGGGCCGGGCACTTGGAGCTCCCCCCTCCCAAAATCCCCCTCAGCCAATCCCGCGCCTCCGTGCCGCCCGCATGACGTCACGAACAGGCGGCAGCCAATCGCTGTTGCGCGTTCTGACCCTTCCCGGCGCCCGTAGCGCGGGGTCGTTCACGGCCCGGTGTGGCGTGACGTCAGGCGGCGCGCCGCGGGCAGGCCGGGATGCAGCGCGCGGCGCTGGGCGCGCTCGGGGGGGCGGCGCGGGTGAGACCGGGACCCCCGGGACCCCCTGCACCGGGACCCCTGCACCGGGACCCCCGGGAACCCCTGCACCGGGACCCCCGGGACCCCCTGCACCGGGACCCCCAGCCCCGGGACCCCCTGCACCGGGACCCCCGGGTGTTTGGGATGGGGGGTCCCTGGGGCAGGGGGACTCTGGGGCAGGGGGTCTTTGGGGAAGAGGGTCTTTGTGACATGGGGGTCTTTGGGACAGGGGGTCTTTGGGACAGGGGGTCCTTGGGGAAAGGGGACTGAGGGTCGCAGGTGGTCCCTGGGGCAGGGGGTCTTTGGGGCACCACGACCAGAGCAGGCTCAGCCCCTGGGGGGCGGGTGGGGTCGGGTCTGGTCTGTGCCCCCCCACTGTGTCCCCCCCCAGGCCGAGGAGCAGTCATGGGGACACTGGGGTGACCCTGGCAGTGATGGGGACACTGGGTGACCCTGTCCCCTCCTGTGTGTCCCCCCAAGCCGAGGGGCAGTGATGGGGACATTGGGGTGACTCCATCAATGACAGGGGACACTGGGATGGCCCTGTCAGCACTGGGGTGACCCTGGCAGTGCTGGGGACATTGGGGTGACCCTCTCAGGACTGGGGTGACCCTGTCCCCTCTCCTGTGTCCCCCCAAGCCAGGGAGCAGTCATGGGGACACTGAGGTGACCCTGGCAGCACTGGAGTGACCCTGTCAGTACTGGGGTGACACTGAGGTGGCCCTGTCAGTGCAGGGTGGCCCTGTGGTGACCCTGTCCCCATGTCCCCAGGCTGAGGGGCAGTCATGGGGGCACTGGGGTGACCCTGTCAGTGCCGGGGTGACCCTGTCAGTGATGGGGACATTGGGGTGACCCTGTCAGTAGTGGGGTGAGCCTGTAAGGACTGGGATGGCCCTGGCAGTGTTAGGGACACTGAGGTGACCTTGTCAGCACTGGGGTGACCCTGGCAGTGATGGGGACATTGGGGTGACCCTGGCAGTACTGGGGTGACCCTGGCAGTGATGGGGACATTGGGGTGACCCTGTCAGCACTGGGGTGAGCCTGTAAAGACTGGGATGGCCCTGTCAGTGTTAGGGACACTGAGGTGACCTTGTCAGCACTGGGGTGACCCTGGCAGTGTTGGGGACATTGGGGTGACCCTGTCAGTACTGGGGTGACCTTGTAAGGACTGGGATATGTCAGCACTGAGGTGACCCTGTCAGCACTGGGGTGACCCTGGCAGTGTTGGGGACATTGGGGTGACCCTGTCAGTACTGGGGTGACCTTGTAAGGACTGGGATGGCCCTGTCAGTGTTAGGGACACTGAGGTGACCATGTCAGCACTGAGGTGACCCTGTCAGTGCGGGGTGACGCTGTCAGTGATGGGGACACTGAGGTGACCCTGTCAGCACTGGGGTGACCCTGTCAGCCCTGCGGGGTGACCCTGGCAGCACTGGGGTGACCCTGTAAGGACTGGGATGGCCCTGTCAGTGTTAGGGACATTGGGGTGACCCTGTCAGCCCTGCGGTGGCCCTGCCAGTGCTGAGATGGCCCTGTCAGCCCTGCGGTGGCCCTGCCAGCCCTGCGGTGGCCCTGCGGTGACCCTGTCCCCCGTGTCCCCAGGCCGAGGCCTGGCTGGAGGCCGAGTCGCGCCGCCGGGGCTGGGCGCGAGCCGCGGCCCCCGGGGCTGCCCGGGCCCGGGAGGGGCTCGTGGGGGTCCTGAGCGAGGGCTCGGCCGCCGTCATGGTGGAGGTGAGTCAGGGGGGGTTGGGGGTCCCCGCCGTGCCCCCCGGGGGGTCTCTGTGTCCCCAGGGTCACCGTGTCCCCCCCCCCCAGGTGAACTGCGAGACGGATTTCGTGGCGCGGACCCCCGACTTCCAGCAGCTGGTGGAGATGGCGGCCAGAGGGGTCCTGGGGCACTGCCAGGGGGCCTCGGGCACCAAGGTGGGCTGCCAGGGGGGCTTTGGGGGTGCTGGGGTGGCACAGAGGGTGTTGGGGGGTGCTGGGGCATTTGGGGGTGTAGGGCAGGGTTTGGGGTGCCAGGGTTTGGGGGTGCCAGGGTGTGGGCAGGGTTTGGGGATATTAGGGGAGGTTTGGGGGGTGCCAGGGGGTGTTTGGGCAGAGTTTGAGAATGCCAGGAGTGTTGGGGCAGCGTTTGGGGGTGCCAGGGCTGTTGGGGCAGCGTTTGGGGGTGTTGGGGTGGGGTTTGGGGTTGCCAGGAGTATAGGGCAGGGTTTTGGGGTGCCAGGGCTGTTGGGGCAGGGTTTGTGGGTACCAGGGTTGTTGGGCAGGGTTTGTGGGTACCAGGGCTGTTGGGCAGGGTTTTGGGGTGCCAGGCTGTTGGGGTGCCCCCCTGACCCCTGTCCCCCAGCTCCTGCTGCGAGAGGATGAGCTGGCCCAGGTGCGGGCAGGGGACGGGGGGGAGCTGCTGAGCGACCACCTGGCACTGGCCATGGGTGAGTGCCCCCGTGCCCCTCCCAGTGTGCCCAGGGCCCCTCCCAGTACATCCCAGTGCCCCTCCCAGTGTGCCCTGTGCCCATCCCAGTACATCCCAGGGCCCCTCCCAGTACATCCCAGTATGCCAGTGCCCATCCCAGTGTGCCCAGTGCCCCTCCTGTGCCCATCCCAGTGTGCCCAGTGTCTGTCTCACCACTCCCAGTCTGCCCAGTGCCCTTTCTATGCAACCCCAGTTTGTCTCCTTGTCCTTTTATTTCTCAAGTCTCCTGAACCCCATCCCCAGTGATGCCAAATAACCCCCCCAGTGCCCCCAGTGCCCCCTGAACCTGACAGCCCCAGTGCCCCCAGTGCCCCTCCCCAGTGTCCCCAGAGCCTGACAATCCCAGTACTCCCAGTGCCAGCCCCCAGTGGCCCTCCCAGTGCTCCCAGAGCCTGCCATCCCAGTGCCCTCAGAGCCTGACAGCCCCAGTGCCCCTCCCCAGTGCTCCCAGTGCCCCCAGTCCCCCTGAACCTGACAGTCCCAATGCCCCCAGTGCCCCTCCCCAGTGACCCCAGAACCTGACAGTCCCAGTGCTCCCACTGCCCCCAGTGCCCCTCCCCAGTGCTCCCAGTGCCCCCCAGTGCCCTCAGTACCTGACAATCCCAGTACTCCCAGTGCCAGTCCCCAGTGACCCCCAGTGCTCCTCCCCAGTGCTTCCAGTGCCCCCAGTCCCCCTGAACCTGACACTCCCAGTGCTCCCAGTGCCCCTCCCCAGTGCCCCCTGAGCCTGACAGCCCCAGTGCTCCCAGTGCCCGCAGAATGTGACAGTCCCAGTGCTCCCAGTGCCCCTCCCCAGTGCTCCCAGTGCCCCCAGTCCCCCTGAACCTGACAGTCCCAGTGCCCCCCAGTGGACCCACACCTGACAATCCCAGTGCTCCCAGAACCCCCCCAGTGCCCCCAGAACCTGCCAGTCCCAGTGCCCCTCCCAGTGCTCCCAGTGCCCCCAGTCCCCCTGAACCTGACACTCCCAGTGCTCCTCCCCAGGGCCCGCAGAATGTGACAGTCCCAGTGCTCCCAGTGCCCCTCCCCAGTGCTCCCAGTGCCGTCAGAGCCTGACAGTCCCAGTGCTCCCAGTGCCCCTCCCCAGTGCTCCCAGTGCCGTCAGAGCCTGACAGTCCCAGTGCTCCCAGTGCCCCTCCCCAGTGCTCCCAGTGCCGTCAGAGCCTGACAGTCCCAGTGCCCCTCCCCAGTGCTCCCAGTGCCGTCAGAGCCTGACAGTCCCAGTGCTCCCAGTGCCCCTCCCCAGTGCTCCCAGTGCCCCCAGAATGCGACAGTCCCAGTGCCCTCCCCAGTGCCCTCCCCAGTGCCCCCAGTGCCGTGCCACCCCGCTCTGGGCCGGGCACACCCCGGGCAGTCCCCGGGCTCTGTGCTGGGCACAGCAGCTCCCGAACCCTTTTCGGGCTCCTCCTCTCTGTGATCACCCCCTAACCCCTGCCCCCATTTTGGGGGTGCTGACAGGGACCCCCCCCCCCCGTGTCCCCCCAGGCCGCCTGGGCGAGCGGCTGTCCCTGCGCCGGGCCGGCTGGCTGCGTGCCCCCGGTGGCTTCGTGGCCACCTACGCCCACGGCTGGGTGCCCGCCGGGCCCGCCGTGGCCATGGGCACCTACGGGGCGCTGGTGGCCTGCGGGGGGCCGGGCGCGGGGCCCCCCCCGGCCGAGCTGCGGGAGCTGGGGCGCAGAGTGGCTCAGCACGTGGTGGGCATGGCCCCCACGGCCTTGGGGACCCCCGAGGACGAGCTGGGGGGGGACACGGAGACGCGGCTGCTGGCGCAGGGGACGCTGCTGGAGCCGGGCGTGCCCCTGGGGCGCTACCTGCGCGAGCGGGGGGGGCTCCAGGTGTGGGATTTCCTGCGCTTCCAGTGCGGGGAGGAGCCCCCCCAGGAGCCCCCCCAGGAGGGCTCGGCCCCCCCGGGCTGAGGGACACGCGGGACCCCCCCTCTGTGGTCCCCTGGGGCAGCGAGAGCCTCGCGCGGGTTTGGGGGCGAGGCTGAATAAAGGTGCACGAACACAGCCCGGGTGTTCTGTGGGGAGGGGGGGACCCCGACATCCCCTCCCCCTGGGAATGCTCCCCAACCCCCCCTGCGCCCCCAGTCCCCTCCTTTCCAGGCTCCCCCCGGGGGGGCGGGGCCGCCGCCGCGGCGGAACCGGGGCTGGAGGGGGGCGGGGCTACGGGGAGCCTTGAAACGGGCGGAGGGCGCGGATTGGGTGGGCGGGGAGGGGGCGGGGCGCGGCTGTGTTTACCTCGCGCGGGGCGAGGGCGTGGCCCACTAGAATGGGCGTGGCTTTAACGACCCATGCCCATTTATGGTTAATGGGCGGGGCTGTCTTCGGCCGCTTTTCCGCGCTAAATATTGCGAAATTAATTTTGTTAAATTAGGAAAAGAATCCTTTTCGCCCGGATTTATGAGCGGGAACCCCAAATTCCTTCTTTTTTATTGCATTTCCACCTAATTCACCTCAAATTCCTAACCCTAACCCCAAATTAATTTTTTTAATCATCCCATTTCCTCCTAATTAATTTCAAATTCCAAGCCCTAACCCCAATTCTTTCTTTTTCATCCCATTTCTAGCTAGTTCACCTCAAACCCTTAATCCAAATTCCTTCTTTTTAAATCGCGTTTCAACCTAATTCTCCTCAAATTCCCAACCCTCACCTCAATTCCTTCTTTTTTTCATCACATTTCCACTAATTCGCCTCAAATTCCTAACCCTAATCCAAATTTCCCGTTTCCACCCCAAATTCCTTCTTTTTGATCAGATTTCCACCTAATTAAATTCAAATTCCCAACCCTAACCCAAATTCCTCCGGTTTCCACCCCCAATTCCTTCTTTTTCATCCCATTTCCGCCTAATTCCCCTCAAATCCCACCCGCTCCCCACAAATCCCTTTGGTTTCCCCAAAATTCCTATTTTCCCCTGAAGAAATCCCGCCTATTTCACCCCAAAGCTCCTCGTTTTTCACCCCAATTTCCTCTTTCTTCGCCCAAATTCCTCCGCTTTTCCACGTAGGATTTTTTTTTTTTTCCTTGGGTTTTGGGGTTATTTTAAAGGAAAATAAATAAAGGAGAATAAAGAGGAATCCCCGCCCAGTTCTGGGGAGGTTTTAATTACTTTTTAATTATGGAACGAAACTGCCAGAGCCAGTTCCGGGGATAACCGGGACAAACTGGGACAAACTGGGACAAAC
>NW_024363272.1:751074-764182 GCF_014805655.1 Passer montanus | reverse complement strand
GCGCCCACCGGGCCCGGCGGTTTCCAGGCTCCCCCCGGGGGGGCGGGGCCGCCGCCGCGGCGGAACCGGGGCTGGAGGGGGGCGGGGCTACGGGGAGCCTTGAAACGGGCGGAGGGCGCGGATTGGGTGGGCGGGGAGGGGGCGGGGCGCGGCTGTGTTTACCTCGCGCGGGGCGCTGGAAGCCACGCCCCCTCGCACCAGAATGGGCGTGGCTTTAGCGAGCCATGCCCATTTATGGTTAAGGGGCGTGGCCTGGTCGGGGCTGTCTTCGGCCGCTTTTCCGCGCTAAATATTGCGAAATTAATTTTGTTAAATTAGGAATAGAATCCTTTTCGCCCGGATTTATGAGCGGGAACCCCAAATTCCTTCTTTTTTATTGCATTTCCACCTAATTCACCTCAAATTCCTAACCCTAACCCCAAATTAATTTTTTTAATCATCCCATTTCCTCCTAATTAATTTCAAATTCCAAGCCCTAACCCCAATTCTTTCTTTTTCATCCCATTTCTAGCTAGTTCACCTCAAACCCTTAATCCAAATTCCTTCTTTTTAAATCGTGTTTCTCCTAATTCTCCTGAAATTCCCAACCCTCACCTCAATTCCTTCTTTTTTTCATCACATTTCCACCTAATTCACCTCAATTTCCCAACCCTAACCCAAATTCCTCCGGTTTCCACCCCCAATTCCTTCTTTTTCATCCCATTTCCGCCTAATTCCCCTAATTCGCCTCAAATTCCTAACCCTAATCCAAATTTCCCGTTTCCACCCCAAATTCCTTCTTTTTGATCAGATTTCCACCTAATTAAATTCAAATTCCCAACCCTAACCCAAATTCCTCCGGTTTCCACCCCCAATTCCTTCTTTTTCATCCCATTTCCGCCTAATTCCCCTCAAATCCCACCCGCTCCCCACAAATCCCCTTGGTTTCCCCAAAATTCCTATTTTCCCCTGAAGAAATCCCGCCTATTTCACCCCAAAGCTCCTCGTTTTTCACCCCAATTTCCTCTTTCTTCGCCCAAATTCCTCCGCTTTTCCACGTAGGATTTTTTTTTTTTTCCTTGGGTTTTGGGGTTATTTTAAAGGAAAATAAATAAAGGAGAATAAAGAGGAATCCCCGCCCAGTTCTGGGGAGGTTTTAATTACTTTTTAATTATGGAACGAAACTGCCAGAGCCAGTTCCGGGGATAACCGGGACAAACTGGGACAAACTGGGACAAACTGGGACAAACAAACTGGGAATTGGCCGCGGGGGCGTCCGGGCGGAGCGGCCAGGGGGAAACTGGGAGGGACTGGGAGGGACTGGGAGCGGCCAGCGGGCAAACTGGGGCGGACTGGGAGGGACTGGAGTGGGGGTGGACTGGAATGGGACAGGACTGGGAGCGGACTGGGACTGGACAGAACTGGACTGGGAGCGGACTGGGGTAGGACTGGGAGTGCTGGGAGCAAACTGGGAATGGACCGGGGAGGACTGGGACTGGACTGGGACCAGTCTGGGAACGGACTGGGAGTGCTGGGGCGGGAGCAGACTGGGAATGAACTGGGAAGGACTGGGAGTGAACTGGGACCAGACTGGGGGCGGATGGGATTGGACTGGGAGTGCTGGGCTGGGAGCAAACTGGGAGCAGACTGGGAGGGGACTGGGAGGGACTGGGAGGGACTGGGAGGGACTGGGAGCAGACTGGGAGGGACTGGGAGGGACTGGGAATGGACTGGGGCCGGACTGGCGGCACACTGGGACTGGACTGGAGCCGGACTGGAGCCGTACTGGGATCGGACTGGGACGGGACTGGGGTCGGACCGAAGCCCCGCCCCCGCCAACATCCGGGCACCTCGAGCCGCAGCCCCGCCCGCCTCCTCTGCACCGCCATTGGTCACTGGTGTGTGACGTCATTGTGGGCGTGGCTGGTGCGGGGCGCGCCGCCCTTTCCAGGGAGCCCCAAAATCCCCCCGTGACCCCAAATCCCCCAGTGCTGTGACCCCAATCCCAGTTTTGTGACCCCAAACCTGCCAGTGCCATGACCCCAAATCCCCCAGTGCCATGACCCCAAATCTCCCAGTGCCATGACCCCAGTGTCCCCCCAGTTCCATGATCCCAAACCCCCCACCCCAGACCCCCCCTCCCAAACGGGGCCGCTTTGGGTCCCCCCCAATCCATCCCAGTGAGCCCCAAAGGGACCCAGCCCCTCCCTGGAGCTGTGCCCCGTGTGTGGGGGATGGGAACTGGGAATCCATGGAATTCCTGGGAAAAGGGGAAATTCCTTCGCAGCCAAAGTTTTATTTCTAAAACAATCTTTATTTTGAAATTTATTTATTTTGAATCAGAAAGCCGCAGAGAAGGAAATTCCCGGCGGAAATCCCGCTGCGTTTGTCGGGAACTGCTGCCCTGGGACCCCTCTGAGGGGCGATTTGGGGTCCTGGGAAACCCCAGAACTGCTGGGAACGCCTCTGGCCCCAAAGCCGGGCCCAAGGCCAGAGCCTGCAGCAAACCCGGCTTTTACTGGAAATTAAACCTGGCTTTTATCGGGAATTAAACCTGGCTTTTATCCGGAATGAAACCCAGCTTTTATTGGAAATTAAACCTGGCTTTTATCGGGAATTAAACCTGGGCTTTCGTTGGGAATTAAAACTGGCTTTTATCGGGAATTAAACCTGGCTTTCCTTGGGAATTAAAACTGGCATTTATCAGAAATTCCTGAATGGAACATTCCTGATTTAGGGAGAACCCCAAAGAGCAAAGTCCTGGCTTTTATCAGGAATTAAACCTGGCTTTTATCAGGAATGAAACCCAGCTTTTATTGGAAATTAAACCTGGCTTTTATCGGGAATTAAACCTGGCTTTTATCAGGAATGAAACCCAGCTTTTATTGGAAATTAAACCTGGCTTTTATCGGGAATTAAACCTGGCTTTTATCAGGAATTAAAACTGGTTTTTATCGGAAATTAAACCTTGCTTTTAGCAGGAATTGAACCTGGCTTTCCTTGGGAATTAAACCTGGCTTTTAGCAGGAATTGAACCTGGCTTTCCTTGGGAATTAAACCTGGCTTTTAGCAGGAATTGAACCTGGCTTTCCTTGGGAATTAAACCTGGCTTTTAGCAGGAATTCCAACTGGAACATTCCTGAATTAGGGAAAACCCCAAAGAGCAAAGTCCTGGTTTTTATCAGGAATTGAACCTGGCTTTTATCGGGAATTAAAACTGGCTTTTATCAGGAATTAAACCTGGCTTTTATCGGGAATTAAACCTGGCTTTCCTTGGGAATTAAACCTGGCTTTCCTTGGGAATTCCTGAATGGAACATTCCCGATTTAGGGAAAACCCCCAGGAGCAAAGTCCTGCTGGAGTGACCTGAGTGAAAATCTGGGAAATCCCAACTGGGACATTCCAGAATTAGGGACAACCCCGAGGAGCCAAGTCCGGAGTGGGAAGTGTCCCCAAGGCTGGCCCCAGGGGTGACTTGGGTGTCCCCAAGGCTGTCCTGGTGTCCCCAAGGCTGTCCTGGTGTCCCCAGGGCTGGCCCCAGGGGTGACTTGGGTGTCCCCAGGGCTGTCCCGGTGTCCCCAAGGCTGTCCTGGTGTCCCCAAGCCTGTCCCCAAGGCTGTCTGGGTGTCCCCAGGGCTGTCCCGGTGCCCCCAGGGCTGTCCTGGTGTCCCCAGGGCTGTCCCCAGGGCTGTCCCGGTGTCCCCAAGGCTGTCCTGGTGTCCCCGGGGTCCGGCGGCTCCTCCCGGTCCCGCTGTCTCCGTTCCTGCCGCACTCCCGGGGCTCGCGGTCCCGGGGGTCCCGGGGGTCCCGGGGGTCCCGCGCCGGGGTCACCTGGGGACGGACGGGTCGGAGTCCACGCGGCCGAGGAGGAAGAGCTCGGGGCGGGCGGCGAAGCCCAGGCGGCCCTGGGGGATGAAGGCAACAATTAGTGCCGGGGAGTTAATTAATTAGTGCCGGGTTCAAGGAAGCCAGAGAGAGCCTAAGGAAGCACAAGTTGGTTTAAGGAAGCCTGAGCTCAGCCCGGTTTAACAAAGCCACACTTGGATGAAGCCCGAACTGAGCCTGGTTTAACAAAGACCAAGTTGAGACGGGTTTAATGGGACTCGAATTGAGCTTGGCTTAACAAAGCCCAAGCTGAGACGGGTTTAATGAAGCTCGATTTGAGTCTGGTTTAACAAAGACCAAGTTGAGCCTGGTTTAACAAAGCCCAAGTTGAGTCTGGTTCAACAAAGCCCAAGTTGAGACGGGTTTAACAAAGCCCAAGTTGAGACGGGTTTAATGAAGCCTGAACTAAGCCTGGTTTAACAAAACCCAAGTTGAGATGGGTTTAATGGGACTCTAATTGAGTCTGGTTTAACAAAGACCAAGTTGAGATGGGTTTAACAAAGCCCGAACTGAGCCTGGTTTAACAAAGCCCAAGTTGAGTCTGGTTTAACAAAGACCAAGTTGAGACGAGTTTAACAAAGCCCAAATTGAGACGGGTTTAATGAAGCCTGAACTAAGCCTGGTTTAACAAAACCCAAGTTGAGATGGGTTTAATGGGACTCTAATTGAGTCTGGTTTAACAAAGACCAAGTTGAGATGGGTTTAACAAAGCCCGAACTGAGCCTGGTTTAACAAAGCCCAAGTTGAGATGAAGCTCAACTTGAGTCTGGTTTAACAAAGCCTGAATTAAGCCTGGTTTAACAAAGCCCAAGTTGAGTCTGGTTTAACAAAGACCAAGTTAAGACGGGTTTAATGAAGCCCGAACTGAGTCTGGTTTAACAAAGCCCAAGCTGAGATGGGTTTAATGAAGCTCGAATTGAGTCTGGTTTAACAAAGCCTGAGTTAAGCCTGGTTTAACAAAGCCCAAGTTGAGTCTGGTTTAACCAAGCCCAAGTTGAGACGGGTTTAATGAAGCTCGAATTGAGTCTGGTTTAACGAAGCTCGAATTGAGTCTGGTTTAACAAAGCCTGACCTGAGCCTGGTTTAATGCAGAGATGTTGAGCCCAGTTTAACGAGCCGGAGCAGGGCAGGCTTTAAATGAAACCGGAGCTGATCCCGGGTTAAGGAAGCCCCGGTTAGGCCCGGTTTAACCAAGCCCGGGCGGTTCCGAGGCCGCCCAGGGACCTGCGCCCATTAATTAGCACTGAGCGGGAGCGGCGCTAATTGGGAGCGGATCCCGCCGTTAATTGGGGCAGATCGCGGCCCAGCCCCTCCCTCTGCTGCCCCAATTAACCGCGCCAGCTTAATTAACCTCGGGGCGTGGCTGAGCCTTAATTAGCAGTGAGTGCACAAGGTAACCTAAGCGGGACTGAGGCGGAGGTGAGGCTCTGCAGGGGGAAAAGGAATAAAAAAGAGGCAAAAAAGGGAATTTTGGGTTTTTGGGTGGGTCTGGCCTGGGCAGGGCAGGACGGGGGGGCCGAGCCCCGACCTCACAGGAATTCCCACGGGAAGGGGGGGCTGGGGGCCAATTCCGGGGACAGGACGTGCCCCAGCTCAGCCCGATCCCATTCTGAATTTTCCCTTTTTTTCCTGTTTTTATGTTCCCTGCATTCTCTGCAGGTGGATTTGTGGCTCTCTATTATTGGCCTGAGTTATTGTGTTAATGTTGTTAATTGTCATTTTCCCAGTGGTTTTCCACGACCTTTCCCTGGGTAGAAAAAAAAATTGCAGAGCTCCAAGGCCCAGGAAGAGCTCCTGGAGATTCCATGGGCAGAGCTCAGCCAGAGCCGAGCCGGGGCTGCACAGGAGGGGAGAGAATTCCATCAGCACCTCTAATTGTGCTTTTATGAATTATTTATTAAAAACCTCCTCGCCCCTGTGGGGGTGGGGGTGTTGTGGCCATTTTTCCATAACTGCCCCGAAAGCCTTGAGGTAAAATCCACTTTTTTATTTGAATTCTGAACTCGAGTTTCATTCCCAGGTTGGGAAAATGGGAACGGCCCCGGAGCGTGGGGGGCTCTATCCCAGCCAGCACCAGCCCCAAAAAATGACCCAGGAAGCCGAGTTGGAAAAGTCTCCACGTTTTTAATGGCAAAGGGGGTTTGTACAACCAGGACCAAAGGGGGAAAAAACCCCAAAACCCAAATGATGCAGCACGGAGCAGAGCTGACCCCTCCCAAGCCAAAATTCCCAGCCCAGGGTGGGGTGGAGCAGAATTCCAACCCCAAATCCACCTGTGGTGCAGCCCACAAAGCCCACAGCTCGTGGGATGTGACACCCTGCAGATGTCACACACAGGGTTAAATCCTGCTGGAATTTGGGATAACAACGGGGGAAAAAATGAGAATCCTTGTGGCCAGGTTTGGAAAAGGGTGGGAAGAGGGATCTGATCCTGCCCCAGATTAAAGGGGATGAAATTTCCTGCTGGGCTCTGGGTGTTGTCTCCTCATCCCTGGGATGTCCTGGGTGTTGTCACCTCACCCCTGGGATGTCCTGGGTGTTGTCACCTCACCCCTGGGATGTCCTGGGCCCCAGGGAATGAGCCCAGGCCTGGGGGGTGGATAAAACCCCACAGGGGCTCCAGGGCTGGCACAGGACACTGGGGCTGCTCATGGGAGGGAAGAATTTCCTGCTGGGCTCTGGGTGTTGTCTCCTCATCCCTGGGCCCCAGATTAAAGGGGATGAAATTTCCTGCTGGGCTCTGGGTGTTGTCTCCTCATCCCTGGGATGTCCTGGGTGTTGTCACCTCACCCCTGGGATGTCCTGGGTGTTGTCACCTCACCCCTGGGATGTCCTGGGCCCCAGGGAATGAGCCCAGGCCTGGGGGGTGGATAAAACCCCACAGGGGCTCCAGGGCTGGCACAGGACACTGGGGCTGCTCATGGGAGGGAAGAAATGCCCCAGGGCCGATCCCAAACGTTCCCCAGAGCTGGATTCTGCAGGGATTTTATTTCAGAGAGGAATTCCCTGCCCAGAACTGGGAGAGCAGGGAAACGCCAGTGGGCACTGAGGGATAAACCCATTTTATTATCCCAAATAAACCAGGGATGCACTCAGGAATCCCAAATAAACCAGGGATGCACTCAGGAATCCCAAATAAAGCAGGGATGGATCCAGGAATCCCAAATAAAGCAGACTAGGATGGATCCAGGAATCCCAAATAAAGCAGGGATGGATCCAGGAATCCCAAATAAAGGAGGACTGGGATGCACTAATTTTATTATCCCAAATAAACCAGGGATGGAGCCAAGAATCCCAAACAAACCAGGACTGGGATGGAGCCAGGAATCCCAAATAAAGGAGGACTGGGATGGACTAATTTTATTATCCCAAATAAACTTGGGATGGAGCCAAGAATCCCAAATAAAACAAGACTGGGATGGAGCCAGGAATCCCAAATAAAGCAGGACTGGGATGGACCCATTTTATTATCCCATATAAACCAAGGATGCACTCAGGAATCCCAAATAAACCAGGACTGGGATGGAGCCAAGAATCTTAAATAAACCAGGACTGGGATGGAGCCAGGCATCCCAAATAAAGCAGGACTGGGATGGACTCCAGAATCCCAAATAAACCTGGGATGGAGCCAGGAATCCCAAATAAAGCAGGACTGGGATGGACCCATTTTATCATCCCAAATAAACCAGGGATGGACCCATTTTGTTATCACAAATAAAGCAGGATTGGGATGCACCCATTTTATTATCCCAAATAAACCAGACTAGGATGGATCCAGGAATCCCAAGTAAACCAGGATTGGGATTGATCCAGGAATCCCAAATAAAGCAGGCCTGGGATGGATTCATTTTGTTATCCCAAATAAAGCAGGACTGGGATGCACCCATTTTATTGTCCCAAATGAAGCAGGGCTGGGCTGGAATCCTCTGCCTTGGCCCCAGGAGAGGTTTGGGGCCCCATCCTGCAGCTCCACGAAGCACTTTGGGATCTAAACCCACGGAGCTGTGCCTCTGCTGCAGCTCCAGCTGGACACAGAAGGGAATTTCCCCTAAACCACCCAAATCTGAGCTCCCCACGCCCAGGTTCCATGATTCAGAGATCCAAGAGGCAGGATGGGCCCAAAACTGCCCTGGGAGATCCAAGGGCTGCTCTGTTCCCTCCATCCCACCCCACTCCCAGCCCACACTCCTGGCCAAGCTTTCCCCAAACTCATTGAATTTCATCCAGGACAAGAGGGAGCAGCAGAGGAACCCCTGGAAAAGGCCCTTGGAGCCTCCACAGCCTGATTTTGAGTTATTTTTGAGAACTCCAAGAGTATTTCCATGGATCACAGGGAATCAAGTCATAAAATGATAAATAACCACGAACTCGTTTCGTTTGCTGACCCCACAATCCCACACGGGGCCACTAAGAGCCAGTAGTGATCACAGAATAAAAGAATATTAATGCTCAGCTTTCCCATGGGAATGGGAAGTGTTTTCCAGTGAGAAACACCCAGCCTGCCCAGGCTGGGCACACCAGCTGTAGTGCCACCCCATGCCAGCCACAGCAGCGTCCCCAAATGCCACCAAAAGGGGATTTGGGGGTTTTTTAGCTTATTCAGTCCAGGTCAGTGCCAGAGCAGCGTTCCTGGAGGTCAGTGTTTGTGCCACAGGGGGGGCAAAGGCTCTGGGAGGAGGAGTTTGGGATTTCAAGGAGAATGGGGGGGGACAGGCTGCTCCTGTGTCACCCCCAGGGCAGGGACAGGCTGCTCCTGTGTCACCCTCAGGGGGGGTCAGGCTCTTCTATGTCATCCCCAGGTGTGGCACCCATCTAGGGGGGGCTCAGGCTGCTCCTGTGTCCCCCCAGGTGTGGCTCAGGCCGTTCCTGTCCCCACAGGGGGGTCAGGTTGCTCCTGTGTCCCCCCTCAAGGTGTGGCACCCATCCAGGGGGGCTCAGGCTGCTCCTGTCCCCACAGGAGGGGGTCAGGCTCTTCTATGGCACCCCCAGATGTGGCACCCATCCAGGTGTGGCTCAGGCTGTCCTGTTCCCCCCAGGTGTGGCTCAGGCCGTTCCTGTCCCCACAGGGGGGTCAGGTTGCTCCTGTGTCCCCCCTCAAGGTGTGGCACCCATCCAGGGGGGCTCAGGCTGCTCCTGTCCCCACAGGAGGGGGTCAGGCTCTTCTATGGCACCCCCAGGTGTGGCACCCATCCAGGTGTGACTCAGGCTGTCCTGTCCCCCCCCAGGTGTGGCTCAGGCTGTCCTGTCCCCCCCAGGTGTGCCTCAGGCCGTTCCTGTCCCCCCCCAGGTGTGGCTCAGGCCGCCCCCCCCAGGAGGATTTTGGGGTTCAGCAGAGCCGGGCCAGCCCCGGGGGCTGCGGGTGTTCCGTGTCCTGCCGGGGGTGTCCCCACGGCGCTGTCCGTGTCCCCAGGGTGGCTCTGGGGGTCCGGGCCCCCCCCCAGGCTATTTGGGGGGGTGGGAGGGCGGCTGCTCCAGGTGCAGGGTCCGGGTGACGCTTACCGTGCTCCCGCAGGCCAGGAAGGAGGCGCCCAGGGCCACCAGGCACAGCCACGTCTGCGGGGACAGCAGGGGACAGTCAGGGGGGCACAACGCCAGGAAAACCCTGGCCAGCCCAGAGAGAGCCCAGAGACAGGATCAGAACAATTAGCAGCTCGATCTTGGCAGTTCACAAGGAGCTGTCCCTGCTTGAGAGGGGAGAGAAGGTTCCGGAAGGCCAGGCAGGTCTCGCTCCACTCTGGGGTTCCTGTTGTTGTCTGGGGTTGGATTTCTGAATTAGTGGTCTCTGGGTCTGCACTGAAGGCACTTGAGGTGGCAGTTTGTGTTTGGGATCGGGTGTTTTTGTCTCTTAAATTGTTATTTTTTGTTAATTACTTCAGTAAAACAGTCTCACTGCTGTGAGCTCAGCAGCTCTTCATTAGAAGGCACAAAATGCCCAACAATCTCTTGGTACAAGGTCTTGTAAGACTAAAGTATCCAATTAAGAGCTGACACCTGGATTATTTTCCCTTTTAACCCAATAACTGATCCCAGAGAGCCCCAGTGAGGACTTTTCTGCCCAATTACAAAATGCCACCCAGACCCATGAAGAAGAAACCCAGGACCTGTGTCCTCCATCCTGCTTCCATCCACAGCATACTAAAAATCCCAAAACCTCAATTTCTCACCTAAATTATACACCCACAGCACTCTCTATAATCTATTTCACACTTTGGTGGGTTCCAGTCTAGCCTGAAGTGTAGGAAACTTTCTCCATGGCTGAGGGTCAAAGTCAGGGCTCCCAGAGCAGAGAAATATCCCCAGAGCTCTGGGATTCCACAGCCCACCATTGTTTCTGTAAGAACGGTGCATTTCTAACAATAAAGTGCTTTTCATGCCTCCTGATGGAGTCTCTGTGTCACCTTTGTCTGTCCTGGTCCCCCTGGGGTGACAGGTCAGGCTGGGACAGGGACAGGGCTGTCACCATGGGATGGGAGGGGCAGGGAAGCCCCTGGGGCCCCAGGGCACTGCTGGCCCTGTCCCCAAGTGCCACACGCAGTGGCTGCAGGGATGTGCCCCCTGTTGACAGAGTGACCAAATTCTCCTTTGTCTCCCCAAAAAGGAAAAAAGCCCAGAAGTTTCTTTCCTCAATTAGCAAAGAAGGACCTGAGGGACTTCACCTCACACTTAAGGATTGCACAGGAGCCAAAAAGTCCCACTGAGCAATTCACTAGAAAAAGGAGAGAACAAAGGAACTAATTGCTTTTGTGGGGTGTTTTACCAGGAGCAAGAACCTCTTCCACTTAACTCAGGTTTGCTCTATAAAGAGCTTTGTTATTTTGCCTTTTATCATATTTTTTTATTTCCAACACCACCACAGAAGCCACCCTGCTGATTTTATGCCACCTGAGGTGGCTGAGCTATCTTGGGCGTGAAATAAATCTCCAAGAGCTTGAGACTGGCTCGAGGAGACCCTTTTATCAGGTGGCTTTCAGTGGATGGTGTGGCCACAGAGAGAGGCACAACGTCCCCAGGCATTTTCCTGAGATCAGAGGAGAGAATGGGAAACAATTCTTATCTCCACTTGCTGTGCACATGTGGAATGTGCTGTGGAGATTGTTTACCAAAAGGTGATTTCTTAATTACACACTGATGCTGGTGTTTGGATTGACTGACCAATTAGTTCAAAGCTGTATCTGTAAGGGTCAGGAGTTTCTAATATTATTATATCATATCATATTATATCATATTATATCATATCAAGGATAAATGATATTATATTATACTATATTATATTATATTATATTATATTATATTATATTACATTACATTATATTACATTATATTGGAATTGATCAGCTTTCTACAATCATACTGATTATTACAAAATTACTATTCTTATTATTTTTATAATAATTATTACCCCATCAAATCCAGCTTACAGTGACAGATGGGGACCCAGCCCTGCCCTGGGGCTGTCAGGGTTGGGGTGCCCTTTCCAGGAGGGAATTGTCCCCAGTATCCAACCCGACCCTCCCCTCGGGGCTGTGTCCCTGCCCCTGTCCCCTGGGAGCAGAGCCTGAGCCCTCCTGGCTGTGCCCTCCTGTGGGGAGCCACAAGGTCCCTGCTGAGCCTCCTCTCCCCCACGCTGAGCCCCTCCCAGCTCCTCCAGTCCCTTCCCAGTTCCCCCAGTCCCTTCCCAGTCCCTTCCCAGTTCCTCTCCTCTCCCTGGATGTGCCTCAGCCCCTCAAAGTTCTGCACTCAGGACCCCAAACCCGAGCCTGGGTGGGGCAAAGCCCAGTGCTGGCCCCACAGAGGGATCCATGGGATCCTTTGGGACCCTCTGGGACCCTTTGGGATCAGTGGGACCCTCCGGGACCCTCTGGGATCCATGGGATAATTATAATATAATATAATATAATATAATATAATATAATATAATATAATAATATTATGTGCCCAAGGAGCTGAGGGCAAAGGCTCCGTGCCCAGGGCAGGGTGGGGAGGAGGAGGGGACAGTCCCAAGGGTCACACAGAGGTGACACAGAACTGAGGGGACAGTCCCAAGGGTGACACGGGACAGTCCCAAGGGTCACACAGAGGTGACACAGAACTGAGGGGACAGTCCCGAGGGGTGGGATCTGCCAGGGCCAGCCCGGCTCACCCCAGCAGGGGCAGGTGAGGGGGTCCTGCCCCTCTGCCCGCCCAGGTGAGCCCCACCTGGAGCAGGGCAGTGCCAGGTCAGGGAGCTGCCCCAGAGCAGGGAGGGATTTTGGGAAACCTCCCTGGCACAGACTGCCCAGTGACGCCCAGCCCTGGCAGCCTCCATGCCAGGCTGGACAGGGCTGGAGCCACCTGGCCAGGTGAGAGCTGCCCCTCCTGTGGCACTGCCACCTCTGCAAAAATCCCTTCGCTCAGATTTTCTCCTGGGAAGCTGAGGAGCCCCAGAGAGAAGGAAAACAATTCTTATCTCATGTGCTTCTCCTGTGTTTTGCTCATGTGTGTGGGGATCGTTTCCCCACATGACTGTTTCATGTGGATCCATGTGCATCCAGTCATGGATCCAATGATTGTTTCATGGATTCCCACATGACTGTTTCATGTGGATCCATGTGCATCCCACCATGAATCCAATGACTGTTTCATGGATTCCCACATGACTGTTTCATGTGGATCCATGTGCATCCCACCATGAATCCAATGATTTTTCATGGATTCCCACATGACTGTTTCATGTGGATCCATGTGCATCCCACCATGAATCCAATGATTTTTCACTGCATTCTGGTGTGAATTTTTTGACTCTTTGGCCAATCGGGGCCAAGCTGTGTCGGGACTGGAAAGAGTCACGAGTTTTAATTATTCTCTTTTTTAGCATTTGGTGTCTTTTCTGTATTCTTTAGTATAGTTAGTACAGTAGAATATATGTATTTAGTATAGTACAGTCCAGTGTATATATAATTCAGGATATTATATAGATTATATTATTAATATATATTATATTATAATTATATTATTATAATAATATTTAATTATATTACTATTATATTATAATTATACTGTATTAGTATTATATCATAATATAGAATAATATATTATTATATTAATATTAATATATTAAGATATCATATTGTTTATATATTATTAATATATTATTAATACATATCATATTATTAATATACATTATAATATATATTTAGTATAGTACAGTATATCTATATATAGTGTGTATATATATATATAGTGTGTGTATATCCAGAGAGAGCCC
>NW_024363272.1:748210-750536 GCF_014805655.1 Passer montanus | reverse complement strand
AAATACAAATATGTTAATATAATATAATATAATATAATATAATATAATATAATATAATATAATATAATATAATATAAATACAAATATGTTAATATAATATAATATAATATAATATAATATAATATAATATAATATAATATAATATAATATAATATAATATAATATAAAGTATATAAAATAAAATAAAATATAGTATAGTATATATACTAAAATATAGTATAGTATTCTATAATATGATACTATTTAATATAATAAATTAATAATTTAGCCTTTTCAGAGCATGGAGGCAGATTCACCATTCCTGGGGACATTCCCAATAAATACAACACCAGAAGGGTTGGACAAAATTCCAACTCCCTCCCAGGTCCTTCCAAGTCCCCCCAGCCCAACCCTGGTCACCTGTGTGCCACCTGTGTGTCACCTGTGTGCCACCTGTGTGTCACCTGGGTGTCACCTGGGTGTCCAGAGGAGCCCGGGTGCCCCAAAGCCTCCTCCCAGCTGGAACGTGGAAACTGGGAGCACTGGGAATATTTCTGGCACTGGGAGCACTGGGAATGTTTCTGTCTGCTCTGGGAGCCCTGACTTTGACCCTCAGCCATGGAGAAAGTTTCCTACACTTCAGGCTAGACTGGAACCCACCAAAGTGTGAAATAGATTATAGAGAGTGCTGTGGGTGTATAATTCAGGTGAGAACTAGACTGGAACCCACCAAGTGTGAAATAGATTATAGAGAGTGCTGTGGGTGTATAATTCAGGTGAGAAATTGAGGGTTTGGGATTTTTAGTATGTTGTGGATGGAAGCATGATGGAGGACACAGGTCCTGGGTTTCCTCTTCATGGGTTTGGGTGGCATTTTGTAATTGGGCACAAAAGTTCACACTGGGGGCTCTCTGGGATCAGTTATTGGGTTAAAAGGGAAAATAATCCAGGTGTCAGCTCTTAATTGGATAGTTTAGTCTTAAAGACCTTGTACCAAGAGATTGTTGGGCATTTTGTGCCTTCTAATGAAGAGTGCTGAGCTCACAGCAGTGAGTGTTTTACTGAAGTAATTAACACCTGAGCCCAAACATGAACTACTAATGAGCTGAAATCATTAATCAGCTGAGAATCACTAAAGTACTGAAATCACTATTGAGCTGAAACCACTAATCAGCTGAGAATCATTAATGATCTGATAATCACTAATGAGCTGATAATCACTTATAGCTGAAATCACTAATGAGCTGAAATCACTAATGAGCTGAAATCACTAGAGCTACAATCACTAATGAGCTGATAATTACTAAAGATCCGAAATCACTAAAGTGCTGAGAATCACTAATGAGCTCATAATTATTTACTAATGAACTGAGAATTTCTAATGTGCTGAAGTCACTAGAGCTACAATCACTAATGAGCTGATAATTACTAAAGATCCGAAATCACTAAAGTGCTGAGAATCACTAATGAGCTCATAATTATTAAGAGCGGATAATCACTAATGAGCTGATAACCACTAATGAGCTGATAATCACTAAAGAGCTGAAATCACTAACGAGCTGAAATCACTAATAAGCTGAAATCACTAATGAGCTGAGAATCACTAATGAGTTGATAATCACTAAGAACTGAAATCACTAACATTTGAAATCACTAAAGAGCTGAAATCACTAAAGAGCTGAAATCACTAATGAGCTGATAATCACTAAGAACAAAAATCACTAATGAGCTGAAATCACTGAGAGCTGAAATCACTAAGAACCAAAATCACTAACGAGCTGAAATCACTAAAGAGCTGATAATTACTAAAAACTAAAATCACTAATGAGCTGAAATCACTAAGAACTAAAATCACTAACGAGCTGAAATCACTAAGAGTTGATAACCACTAATGAACTAATAATGACTAAGAGCTGACCTCACTTTAGAGCTGATCTCGGCCCGAGGGGCCCGGACAGGCCGCGCTTTACTGAACTGTGCTGGGCACCCCAGAGCCGGGCTGGGGGAGCCCCCAAAGCTCGGGGTGACCCCAGGGAGCCCCGGGGTGACCCCAGGGAGCCCCGACTCACCAGGTAGGCCACGAAGGCCAGGTAGAGCACGCTGAGCAGCGCGGCGCCCACGTAGAGCGCCAGGCTGTGCAGCGCCATCACGTAGGCCACCACGAAGTACATGTTGATGCTGCAGATGAGCAGGATGAGGAGACCCCCGGCCACCCGCCAGAACCTGCGGGGAGGGGCACGTCAGGGGGGCAGGGGGCTGCAGGGGAGGGGCACAGAGTGAGGGGGCTGCAGGGGAGGGGCACAGAGTGAGGGGGCTGCAGGGGAGGGGCACGCTCAGGGGGGGGGCT
>NW_024363272.1:745104-747913 GCF_014805655.1 Passer montanus | reverse complement strand
GAGTAGAGTGAGGGGGCTGCAGGGGAGGGGGCACAGAGTGAGGGGGCTGCAGGGGAGGGGGCACAGAGTGAGGGGCTGCAGGGGAGGGACACGGTCAGGGGGTGCAGGGGAGGGGAGACACAGCATGAGGGGGCTGCAGGTGAGGGGACACAGAGGGAGGGGGCTGCAGGTGAGGGGAGATACTGGGGTGAGGGGGGCTGCAGGGGAGGGGGCTGCAGGTGAGGAGGAGCTGCAAGTGAGGGGAGACACCTGGTGAGGACAGGGGTGCCCAGGTGAGGGGCAGGTGTGCCCAGGAGAGGGGGATGCACCAGGTGTGCTCAGGGGTGCCCAGATGAGGGGAGGTGTGCCCAGGCATGCCCAGGTGAGCCCAAGTGAGGGGCAGGTGTTCCCAGCCATACCCAGGCATGGCCAGGTGAGAGGCAGGTGTTTCCAGGTGTGCCCAGATGAGGGGTGGGTGATCCCAGGCAAGGGGCAGGTGTGCCCACATGAGGGGATGCACCAGGTGAGGGGCAGGCGTGCCCAGGTGTTCCCAGGCGTGCCCAGGTGTTCCCAGGTGTGCCCAGGTGAGGGGCAGGCATGCCCAGGTGTTCCCAGGCATGCCCAGGTGTTCCCAGGTGTGCTCAGGTGTTCCCAGGTGTTCCCAGGTGAGGAGAAGGCATGCCCAGGTGTTCCCAGGTGTTCCCAGGTGTGCCAGGTGAGCCCTGGTACTCACAGGCCGTTGGCGAAGTCGTGCATGACGCCGGGCAGGCTGGTGAAGGTGAGCACCGGGATCAGCGCGAACGGGAGCTGAGAGGGACAGGGACAGGGACAGGGGGATGGCGGGCTGAGCAAGGGCTGAGCAAGGGCGACGGCAGCGTGTTACCCCCTAAGGAGTAAGGAGTGAGTAAGGGCTGAGTAAGGAGTGAGTAAGGGCTGCGCAAGGGCTGAGCAAGGGCGACGGCAGCACGTTACCCCCTAAGGAGTAAGGGCTGAGTAAGGAGTGAGTAAGGGCTGAGTAAGGGGTGAGTAAGAGCGACAGCAGCGCGTTACCTCCTAAGGAGTAAGGGCTGAGTAAGGGCTGAGTAAGGGCTGAGTAAGGAGTGAGTAAGGACTGAGTAAGGGCTGAGTAAGGGCTGAGTAAGGGCTGCGCAAGGGCTGAGTTAGAGCGACGGCAGCGCGTTACCTCCATGACGAACTGGCCCGAGTAGGTGCCCGTCATGGTGGAGCTCTGCCCGGCCGCCAGGATGCCGATGGCCCAGATGTAGAGGGCGGCGGGCCCGAAGTAGCAGCCCAGGACCACGCCCTGGGGGAGCAGCTCCGTCAGGGGGCACCGACACCCAGGAGGAACTCGGGGACCCCGGGGTGTCCCCACCCAGCCGGCTTTTGGGGACCCCGCTCGGGGTCACAGCCCCAGCGCCGCCAGTTCATCCAGCAACGGCAGGGGACAGTGACAGGGACACTGGGGACAGTGACAGGGACACTGGGGACACCCGACAGGGACACCTGACAGGGGCACTGGGGACAGTGACAGGGGCACTGGGGACACCAGGGGACACCTGACAGGGGACCCTGGGGACCCCAGGGGAACGTGACAGGGGCACTGGGGACACCAGGGGACACCCGACAGGGACACTGGGGACACCTGACAGGGGCTCTGGGGACATCAGGGGACAGTGACAGGGGCACTGGGGACACCAGGGGACACCCGACAGGGACACTGGGGACATCAGGGGACACCCTCCAGGGTCACTGGGCTGTCCTGGCCATGGCTGTCACCCCTGGGGACACCCTCCAGGGCCCCAGGGCTGTCCCCGAGCTGTCCCCAGGGCCACTCACCCCCTTGTAGATGTCCACCTCCAGGGCGTCGCTGTTGTTGGGGAACAGCGAGGAGTGGGGGCTGCTGGAGTTGGCACAGACCTGGCTCTGCGAGGGCACGCCGGGGTGGCATAAGGGACACGCTTGGCATGGAAAACCCTTGGGACCCCTTGGTGGTGGCCCAGAGGCCAAGGCCACCACTGACCTTGTCCCCAAGTGCCACATGCACACAATCATTCAACCCCCTCAAGGGATGGGGATCCCCCCTGGCCTGAGCAGTTTTTCCATCAAGGAATTTTCCCTAAAATCCCAAAAACCTCCCCTGGATGCCTTTTTGTCCCCTCCTGTCCCCTGGGAGCAGAGCCTGGCCTCACCTGGCTGTCCCCTCCTGCTGTGGGGAGGTGTGGGGAGCGAGGAGACCCCTCCGAGCCCCCTCTGAGCCCCCTCAGCCTCTCCTGATGCCCCAAACCCTTCCCCAGCCCCACTCCCAGCTCTGGATGAGCCCCAGCCCCTCAAGGGGCCCAAAACCAACCCCAGGGCTCAGGGTTTGACCTCAGCAGTGCCCAGCACCGCGGGACGGGCACTGCCCTCACCCCACTGCAGCTCCCAGTGCCACCCAGTCCATCCCAGTCAGCCCCACTCCCAGCTCCGGATGAGCCCCAGCCCCTCAAGGGGCCCAAAACCAACCCCAGGGCTCAGGGTTTGACCTCAGCAGTGCCCAGCACCGCGGGACGGGCACTGCCCTCACCCCACTGCAGCTCCCAGTGCCACCCAGTCCATCCCAGTCCATCCCAGTGCCACCCAGTCCATCCCAGTCCCTCCCAGTGGCCCCCAGTGCCTCCCAGTCCCTCCCAGTGCCACCCAGTCCCTCCCAGTCCATCCCAGTGCCACCCAGTCCATCCCAGTCCATCCCAGTCCCTCCCAGTCCATCCCAGTCCCCCCCAGTCCATCACAGTCCCCCCCAGTCCATCCCAGTCCCTCCCAGTGCCCCCCAGTCCCTCCCAGTGCCCCCCAG
>NW_024363272.1:728218-743447 GCF_014805655.1 Passer montanus | reverse complement strand
AGGTGTCCAGTATGCCCCCAGCGCTCCCAGTGCCCCCCAGTCCCCCCCAGTGCCCCCCAGTCCCTCCCAGTCCATCCCAGTGCCCCCCAGTCCCTCCCAGTCCCTCCCAGTGCCCCCCAGTGCCACCCACCACGTTGGCGTTGGTCTTGTTGAAGAAGGCCTCGGCGAAGACGGTCACCACGAAGATGTTGATGATGAAGGAGACGAAGAGCGCGATGCACGACTCGATGAAGAAATACTTGTTGGCCTCCCTCACCTCCCTCTTGTCGGCTCGGTTCACCTGCCGGGACTGGGGCACAGGGACAGGAGGGGGTGACAGGGACAGGGACAGGGACAGGAGGGGGGACAGAGTTCCCTGTGAGCCCCTGGCGACTGGGGGACAGGGACAGGGACAGGGACAGGGACGGGGACAGGAGGGGGGACAGAATTCCCTGTGAGCCCCTGGGATCGGAGCTGATGGTGGGACACGGATCCTGCCTGGCAGGGACAGCCCTGGATGCCACACCTGCCTCAGGGTGGAATACAGAGTTCCCTGTGAGCCCCTGGGATCGGAGCTGATGGTGGGACACGGATCCTGCCTGGCAGGGACAGCCCTGGATGCCACACCTGCCTCAGGGTGGAATTGTGTGTTCTACTGCCATCCAGTAGAATGAGGGCAGATATCTTCTGTTAATTGGGCAGATATCTTCTGTTAATTGGGCAAAGATCATCTGTTAATTTGGGCAGATATCTTCTGTTAATTGGGTCCCAGTCCATTCCAGTCCCTCCCAGTGCCCCCCAGTCCCTCCCAGTGCCCCCCAGTGGCACCCACCACGTTGGCGTTGGTCTTGTTGAAGAAGGCCTCGGCGAAGACGGTCACCACGAAGATGTTGATGATGAAGGAGACGAAGAGCGCGATGCACGACTCGATGAAGAAATACTTGTTGGCCTCCCTCACCTCCCTCTTGTCGGCTCGGTTCACCTGCCGCGACTGGGGGACAGGGACAGGGACAGGGACAGGGACGGGGACAGGAGGGGGGACAGAATTCCCTGTGAGCCCCTGGGATCGGAGCTGATGGTGGGACACGGATCCTGCCTGGCAGGGACAGCCCTGGATGCCACACCTGCCTCAGGGTGGAATTGTGTGTTCTACTGCCATCCAGTAGAACGAGGGCAGAGATCTTCTGTTAATTGGGGCAGATATCTCCTGTTAATTGGGCAGTTATCTTCTCTTAATTGGGCAGAGATCTTCTGTTCATTGGGGCAGATATATTCTGTTAATTTGGGCAGTTATCTTCTGTTAATTGGGCAGAGATCGTCTGTTAATTGGGCAGATATATTCTGTTAATTGGGAAGAGATCTTCTGTTAATTGGGGCAGACATATTCTGTTAATTGGGGCAGATATCTCCTGTTAATTTGGGCAAATATCTTCTGTTAATTGGGCAGTTATCTTCTCTTAATTGGGCAGAGATCTTCTGTTCATTGGGCAAAGATCATCTGTTAATTGGGGCAGGTATCTTCTGTTAATTGGGCAGAGATCTTCTGTTCACTGGGGCAGATATGTCAATTGGAGCAGATAAGTTAATTTGGGCAGATATGTTAATTGGGCAGCTATCTTCTGTTCATTGGGCAACTATCTTCTCTTAATTGGGCAGCTATCTTATGTTAATTGGGAAGTTATCTTCTGTTAATTTGGGCAGATATCTTCTGTTAATTGGGCAGAGATCTTCTGTTCATTGGGCAAAGACCATCTGTTAATTGGGCAGATATCTTCTGTTAATTGGGCAGAGATCTTCTGTTCATTGGGCAAAGATCATCTGTTAATTGGGGCAGGTATCTTCTGTTAATTGGGCAGAGATCTTCTGTTCACTGGGGCAGATATGTCAATTGGAGCAGATAAGTTAATTTGGACAGATATGTTGATTGGGCAGCTATCTTCTCTTAATTGGGGCAGCTATCTTATGTTAATTGTGAAGTTATCTTCTGTTAATTTGGGCAGATATCTTCTGTTAATTGTGAAGTTATCTTCTGTTAATTTGGGCAGATATCTTCTGTTAATTGGGCAGTTATCTGCTGTTCATTGGGCAGCTATCTTATGTTAATTGGAGCAGATATCTTATGTTAATTAGGTAATTATCTGCTGTTCATTGGGCAGTTTTCTTAATCTCTCCCATAACCAATCCTCCCTCCAGGAGATATCTCTTGTTAATGGACCATTAATTATTAATGCTCTTCTGTTCATGGGCCATTAATTATTAATTAGCTTCTGTTCATGGCCAGTGAGTGTCCCTGCATGCCTGATACAATTCCATCATCCCATTGGGAGATGTTCCACCCAGGGGAGGAGCCAAGCATTCCTACCTGGATAGAACCTGAGATTTCAAACATTCCTCCCTGGATACAATCTGAGATTTCAAACATTCCTGGTTTGGGGTCAGGGACGGGGAAACAGGCAGGTCTGGGGTCACGGACAGGGAAACAGGCAGGATTTGGGTCAGGGACAGGGAATTTTGGGGTCAGGGACAGGGAAACAGCAGGTTTGGGGTCAGGGACAGGGAAACAGGCAGGTTTGGGGTCAGGGACAGGGAAACAGGCAGGTTTGGGGTCAGGGACAGGGAAACAGGCAGGTCTGGGGTCAGGGACAGGGAAACAGGGAGGTTTGGGGTCAGGGACAGGGAAACAGCAGGTTTGGGGTCAGGGACAGGGAAACAGGCAGGTTTGGGGTCAGGGACGGGGAAACAGGCAGGTCTGGGGTCACGGACAGGGAAACAGGCAGGATTTGGGTCAGGGACAGGGAATTTTGGGGTCAGGGACGGGGAAACAGGGAGGTTTGGGATCAGCAACAGGGAAACAGAGTTTTGGGGTCAGGGAAAGGGAATTTTAGGGTTAGGGACAGGGAAACGGGGAGTTTTGGGCACAGGGACAGGGTAACAGAGTTTTGGGGTCAGGGAAACGGAGTTTTGGGGTCAGGGATAGGGAAACGGGGAAAACAAGTTTTGGGGTGCTCCAGAGAGAAACCACGAGGCAGACTCAAATCTCCTTGATTTTAAGTGTCCCCCCCTGTGTTTGGTGCTGTTTTGGCACAGGGGTGGGATCCCAGCACTGAATGGTGGAACTGGTAAGGACTGGAAAAGGTTCTTAAGGATGGGAAAGACTCTGGGATCAGTGGGTTCAGCACTGCCCGTGTCCCCAAGTGCCGCAGCCACGTGGCTTTAAATTCCTGGGCACTGTACCAGTGTGACAGCCCTTTCCAGGCAGGAATTGTCCCCAGTACCCAACCTCAGCCTCCCCCAGGAGGACATTTCCTCTCATCCTCTCACCTGGGAGCAGAGCCTGAACCCACCTGGCTGTTTCCCCTGTCAGAATTGTGGGGACTCCACCTGAGCTGCTTTTCCATGAAGGATTTTCCCCTAAATTCCAACCTAAATCTCTCCTGGATGCCTTTTTGCCTCCTCCTGTCCCTGGGAGCAGAGCCTGAACCCCACCTGACTGTTTCCCCTGTCAGGCAGTTGTAGGGACTCCACCTGAGCTGCTTTTCCATGAAGGAACTATCTCTAAAATCCTAAAAACCTGCCCTGGATGCCTTTTTGTCTCCTCCTGTCCCTGGGAGCAGAGCCTGGCCCCACCTGGCTGTCCCCTCCTGTTGTGGGGATCCAAGGCCCCTCCTGAGCTCCTTTTCTCCAGGCTGAGCCCCTTCCCCAGCTCCCTCAGCCCCTCCTGGTGCTGCAGCCCCTTCCCCAGCCCCACTCCTGCCTCTGGACCCCTCAGGGTCTCCTGGGGTGGGCACCTCATATCCGAAGGTCAGGGCCATGATGGTGATGAGGAGCCCAAAGAACGCCTCGAGCTTCCTCAGGCCTGCAAGGAGGAGAAGTCCCTTTGTCAGCAAGCTGAGAAGAGCCCAAACCCAAACCCAGACCCAACCCTAATCCCAGACCCAATCCTAATTCCAGACTCAAACCCAATTTCAATCCCAATTCCAAACCCAAACACAATCCCAGACCCAATCCTAATTCCAGACCCAAACCCAACCCCAATCCCAATTTTAATACCAAACACAATCCCAATTTCAATCCCAATCCCAGACCCAATCCCAATCCCAGACCCAATCCTAATTCCAAACTCAATCCCAATCCCAGACCAAATCCCAAACCCAACCAATTTCAATACCAAACACAATCCCAATCCCAAACCCAGACCCAATCCCAATTCCAAACCCAATCCCAGTCCCAAACCCAATCACAATCCCAGTCCAAAACCCAATTCCAGGCCCAATCCCAATTTCAATCCCAGACCCAATCCCAACCCTAATCCCAATCCCAGTCCCAACCCCAACCCCAATCTCACTCCCAATCCCAGTCCCAATCCCAATCCCAGTCGCAATCCCAAACCAAATCCCAGTCTCATCCCAGACCCAACCCCAACCCCAACCCCAATCCCATTCCCAGTCCCAAACCCACTCCCAGTCCCAACCCCAACCCCAGTCCCAACCCCAACCCCACTCCCAATCCCAGTCCCAACCCCCTTCCCAATCCCATTCCCATTCTCACTCCCACTCCCAGTCCCAATCCCAATCCCAATCCCAATCCCATTCCCACGCCCACTCCCACTCCCCGAGCAGAATTCACCGTATTTGTCGAGGAAGAGGAAGACGTCCCAATCCCACTCCCAATCCCACTCCCACTCCCACACTCCCAATCCTAGTCCCAACCCCACTCTCACTCCCATTCCCAGTCCCAACCCCAACCCCAATCCCATTCCCAGTCCCAATCCCCACTCCCAATCCCAGTCCCAAACCCACTCCCAGTCCCAACCCCAACCCCAGTCCCAACCCCACTCTCACTCCCAATCCCAGTCCCAATCCCAACCCCAATCCCATTCCCACTCCCACTCCCAACCCCAACCCCCTTCCCAATCCCAATCCCATTCCCAATCCAACTCCCAATCCCAGTCCCAATCCCAACCCCATTC
This sequence comes from Passer montanus, assembly GCF_014805655.1. Classification (NCBI taxonomy): domain Eukaryota; kingdom Metazoa; phylum Chordata; class Aves; order Passeriformes; family Passeridae; genus Passer; species Passer montanus. The sequence goes on along the minus strand of NW_024363272.1, from coordinate 738,499 downwards.
CCATTCCCAATCCCATTCCCACTCCCACACTCCCAATCCCACTCCCAATCCCATTCCCCGAGCAGAATTCACCGTATTTGTCGAGGAAGAGGAAGACGAAGGTGTCGGCGATGTTCCCATTCTCACTCCCACTCCCAGTCCCAATCCCAATCCCAATCCCAATCCCATTCCCACGCCCACTCCCACTCCCCGAGCAGAATTCACCGTATTTGTCGAGGAAGAGGAAGACGAAGGTGTCGGCGATGGTGATGAGCACTCCCCCCCAGAGAGGGATCCTGTGGGGACAGCGGGGTCAGTGCCCCCCAAGCTCCACACCCCCTCTCTTTAGGGTTTTTTTGGGGTGAGCTGTAGGGTGGGGGCTCCCCAGGGCAGATGGATCCCCCAGAGCTCCACATCCCCTCTCTTTAGGGTTTTTTTGGGGTGAGCTGTAGGGTGGGGGCTCCCCAGGAGCAGATGGATTCCCGGGGGATGTCCCAGGGGGGCAACAAAATACTGAAAATTGTCATGATTTCCCACCCAAAAAGACCCTGGGATGGAGCAAGTTCTTATTTTGCCCCCAAAAATGTTTTGCCCGAAGAAGGGAATGAAAAGAGTGTGAGAATGGAGGTCAGGGATGCAGAGAGAGGTGAACTCTCTGCTGAAAGAAAACAAAATATTCAGAAGGAGATCGGACACACGGGGAACAAACTCCTGAGCTACTTGTTCAGCAAGCTGTGAAATATTGCAGCGGATTTAAAATACTGCAGCAGATTTGAAATATTGCACCAAATCTGAAATACTGCAGCAAATTTAAACTATTGCAGCGGATTTAAAATATTGCACCAGATTTAAAATATTGCAGCAAATGTGAAACATTGCACCAAATGTAATATTGCACCAAATTTAAAATATTGCACCAAATTTGAAACATTGCACCAGATTTAAAATATTGCACCAGATTTAAAATATTGCACCAAATGTAAAATATTGCAGCAAATTTGAAACATTGCACCAGATTTAAAATATTGCACCAGATTTAAAATATTGCACCAGATTTAAAATATTGCACCAGATTTAAAATATTGCACCAGATTTAAAATATTGCACCAGATTTAAAATATTGCACCAGATTTAAAATATTGCACCAGATTTAAAATATTGCACCAGATTTAAAATATTGCACCAGATTTAAAATATTGCACCAGATTTAAAATATTGCACCAGATTTAAAATATTGCACCAGATTTAAAATATTGCACCAGATTTAAAATATTGCACCAGATTTAAAATATTGCACCAGATTTAAAATATTGCACCAGATTTAAAATATTGCACCAGATTTAAAATATTGCACCAGATTTAAAATATTGCACCAGATTTAAAATATTGCACCAGATTTAAAATATTGCACCAGATTTAAAATATTGCACCAGATTTAAAATATTGCACCAGATTTAAAATATTGCACCAGATTTAAAATATTGCACCAGATTTAAAATATTGCACCAAATTGAAACATTGCACCAAATGTAAAATATTGCAGAAAATTTAAGACATTGCACAAAATTTAAGGCATTGAAGTAAATTTCAGACATTGCAGCAATTTTAAAACATTGCTCCAAATTTGAAATATTGCATCAAATTCAAAACATTGCACCAGATTTAAGACATCGCACAAATTTCAGACATTGCACCAAATTTGAAATATTGCTCCAAATTTGAAATATTGCACCAAATTTGAAATATTGCACCAAATCTGAGCCGCTGCATCACTGTCCTGCCCCAGGAATTCCTGAGTCCTGCACTCCCCGTTCCCCCTTCCCAGGAGCCCTGATGGGATGTGGAGTTTGCAGGAAGCTGCACCCTGATTTTGTGACCAAAAGGTACAAAAAAAGGGAAAAGAAATCAAATTAAAGGTACAAAGAAACAGACAAAGGAAATCAAAGGTACAATCAAAGGTAAAAGAAATCAGATTAAAGGTACAAACTGAAACAAAGGTAAAACAAATGAAATCAAAGGTACAAAGAAAGGTAAAAGAAATCAAATCAAAGGTACAATCAAAAGTAAAATAAATAAATCAAAGGTACAATCAAAGGTAAAAGAAATCAAATCAAAGATACAGAGGTAAAAACAAATTAAATCAAGGATACAAAGATAAAACAAATGAAATCAAAGGTACAAACAAAGGTAAAACAAATTAAATCAAAGATATGAAGATAAAACAAATTAAATCAAAGATGCAAACAAATCAAATCAAAGGTGCAAAGATAAAACAAACCAAATCAAAGATATAAAGATAAAACAAATTAAATCAAAGATATAAAGATAAACCAAATGAAACCAAAGATACAAAGGTAAAACAAATCAAATCAAAGGCAAAATGAATGAAATCAAAGACACAGAGGTAAAACCAATCAAAGGTACAAACCAAGGTAAAATAAATGAAATCAAAGGTATAAACAAAGGTAAAATAAAGGAAATTAAAGGTACAAACCAAGGTAAAATAAAGGAAATAAAAGGAAATCAAAGGTAAAATGAATTAAATCAAAGGTAGAAACAAGGATAAAATAAATGAAATAAAGGTACAAACCACGGTAAAATAAATGAAATAAAATGTACAAACCACGGTAAAAGAAAGGAAATCAAAGGCCCAGAGTCCAACCCAGCCCGGGACGCAGCCCTGGGTGGGGCTGGGCTGGCACCGGGGCTGGTTTGGGGATTCCTGGGAAATTCGGGATTTGGGGATTCCCGGGAAGTTCGGGGTTTGGGGATTCCCGGGAAGTTCGGGGTTGGGGATCCCGGGAAGTTCGGGGTTGGGGTTCCCGGGAAGTTCGGGGTTGGGGATCCCGGGAAGTTCGGGATCCCGGGAAGTTCGGTAAACAAAGATAAAATAAATGAAATCAAAGGTACAAACCCAGGCAAAATAAAGGAAATAAAGCCCCAAGTCCAACCCAGCCCAGCCTGGGGCCCGCACTGGGACACAGCCCTGGGTGGGGCTGGGCTGGGGATCCCGGGAAGTTCGGGGTTTGGGGAAATTCGGGGTTGGGGGATCCCGGGAAGTTCGGGAAAAATGGGGAAATGGGGGGAATGGGGAATGGGGGGAAATGGGGAATGGGGGGAAAATGGGGAAAAACGGGAGAAAAACAAGGGAAAACAAGGCGAAATGGGAAAAAACAGGTGAAAAAACAGGGGAAATGGGGAAAATGGGGGGAAACAAGGGGAAATGGGGAAAATGGGGGGAAAATGGGGAAAAACAGGAAAAAAGGGGGGGAAATGGGGGAGAAACGGGGGAAAATGGGGGAAAACAGGGGAAATATGGGGGAAAAATGGGGGGAAAAGGGGGAAAACAGAAAAAAGGGGGGGAAAAGGGGAGAAATAGGGGAAAAACGGGGAAACAGCAAAAAATGGAGGAAAAATGGGGAAAACGGGGGAAATGGGGAGAAATGGGGGGAAACAGGGAAAAATGGGGGAAAATGGGGAAAACAGGAAAAATGGGGAGAAATGGCAAAAAATTGAGGAAAAATGGGGAAAGCAGGGGGAAAATGGGGAGAAACGGGGAAATGGGGGAAACAGGGAGAAATGAGGAAAAATGGGGAAAATGGGGGAAATGGGGAAAATGGGGGGAAACAGGGAAAAATGGGGAAAATGGGGGAGGAAATGGGGAAACCGGGGAAAAATGGGGGAAAAATGAGGAAAACAGAAAAATGGGGGAAAGTGGGGGAAAAAATGGAATAAAAATGGGGAAAACGGGGGGAAATGGGAAAAAAAGGGGGAAAACAGGGAAAACAGAAAAAAGGTGGGGAAATGGGAATGGAAGAAAAATGGGGAGAAAACAGGAAAAAGGGGGGAAAATGGGGGGAAAACCAGAGGAAAGCAAGGAAAAACAGGGAAAAGCAGGGAAAAACAAACCAGGGAAAACCAAACAGAGGAAAAACAGGGAAAAAAACAGAAAATTAGGGAAAAACAGGGAAAAGCAGGGAAAAAGCAGGGAAAAACCAGGAAAAACCATCATCCCATGGTGACCCCGCATGCAGGGATGGGGTCAGAGCCCTGCCCTGGGGTGGGAGGCACCCAGGGCTGCTCTGCAGGTGAAAGCCCAGCTGCTGTGGCAGTGCCAGGGGAGCCACCTGTGCCACCCCAGCTGCTGTGGCAGTGCCAGGGGGAGCCACCTGTGCCACCCCAGCTGCTGGCCCGGGCACAGGGCCAGCTGGGAGCCAGGAATGTGGGAGTGGGCGTGGGGACATTCCAGGGCACAGCAGGGACACCGAGCCAGGATGGGGAACACCCAAGGGCACGGGGATGGCACCCCAATGTCCCCAGACACAGGGATGGCATCCCAATGTCCCCAGACACAGGGACATCCCCAATGTCCCCAGACACAGGGATGGCATTCCCAATGTCCCCAGACACAGGGATGGCACCCCAATGTCCCCAGACACAGGGATGGCAGACGAGGAGGAGGAGGAGGAGGAGGAGGAAGGTTCTGGAAGGGGATGGGGGGGTCTGGGGGGGGGAGACCCCTCGTGACCCCCGGGTGACCCCCGGGTGACCCCCGGGTGACCCCCGGGTGACCCCCGGGTGACCCCCGGGTGACCCCCCGAAATCTGCCCACAGCTCCGGCGGCGAGGAGGGGAGGCAGGAGGGGAAAGGTGAGGGGAAATGGGGGAAAAAACCCAAAAACGGGGAAAATGGGGGAAAAAACACCACAAAATGGGGAGAAAACGCACAAAAATTGGGGGGAAGTCTCCATAAAAATGGGGAAAATGCACAAAAAGGGGGAAAAATGGGGGGAAAAGGGGGAAAACAGAAAAAAGGGGGGGAAAAGGGGAGAAATAGGGGAAAAACGGGGAAACAGCAAAAAATGGAGGAAAAATGGGGAAAACGGGGGAAATGGGGAAAAAAGGGGGAAACAGGGAAAAATGGGGGAAAATGGGGAAAATGGGGGAGGAAATGGGGAAATGGGGGAAAAATGGGGGAAAAACGAGGAAAACAGAAAAATGGGGGAAAGTGGGGGAAAAAATGGAATAAAAATGGGGAAAACGGGGGGAAATGGGAAAAAAAGGGGGAAAACAGGGAAAACAGAAAAAAGGTGGGGAAATGGGAATGGAAGAAAAATGGGGAAAATGGGGAGAAAACAGGAAAAAGGGGGGAAAATGGGGGGAAAACCAGAGGAAAGCAAGGAAAAACAGGGAAAAGCAGGGAAAAACAAACCAGGGAAAACCAAACAGAGGAAAAACAGGGAAAAAACCAGAAAATTAGGGAAAAGCAGGGAAAAACCAGGAAAAAACCATCATCCCATGGTGACCCCGCATGCAGGGATGGGGTCAGAGCCCTGCCCTGGGGTGGGAGGCACCCAGGGCTGCTCTGCAGGTGAAAGCCCAGCTGCTGTGGCAGTGCCAGGGGGAGCCAGGCCACCTGTGCCACCCCAGCTGCTGTGGCAGTGCCAGGGGGAGCCACCTGTGCCACCCCAGCTGCTGTGGCAGTGCCAGGGGGAGCCAGGCCACCGGTGCCACCCCAGCTGCTGGCCCGGGCACAGGGCCAGCTGGGAGCCAGGAATGTGGGAGTGGGCGTGGGGACATTCCAGGGCACAGCAGGGACACCGAGCCAGGATGGGGAACACCCAAGGGCACAGGGATGGCACCCCAATGTCCCCAGACACAGGGATGGCACCCCAATGTCCCCAGACACAGGGACATCCCCAATGTCCCCAGACACAGGGATGGCATTCCCAATGTCCCCAGACACAGGGACATCCCCAATGTCCCCAGAGTCACGGGGATGGGAGATCCCAAATGTCCCCACAGACAAAGAGATGGGAGATGCCAAATGTCCCCAGAGTCATGGGGATGGCACACCCCAAATGTCCCCACAGTCACAGGGACATCCCCAGTCATGGGGATGGGACAACTCAAAAGTCCCCAAAGTCACAGGGATGGGAGAGCCCCAATGTCCCCACAGATAAAGGGACAGGAGATCCTGAATGTCCCCAGAGTCACGGGGATGGGAGATCCTAAATGTCCTCACAGATAAAGGGATGGCACACCCCAAATGTCCTCAGAGTCACGGGGATGGCACACCCCAAATGTCCCCACAGCCACAGGGACATCCCCAATGTCCTCACAGCCCTTCCCAGTGCACAGGGATGGGACATTCCCAAATGTCCCCACAGCCCCAGGGATGGCACATCCCCAGTGTCCCCACAGTCACAGGGATGGGACATTTTCCCCACAGTCAGGGATGAGACATTTTCCCCACAGTCACAGGGATGGGACATTCCCAAATGTCCCCAGAGCCACAAGGATGGAATGTTTATCCTCACAGCCACATGGATGGGACATTTTCCTCACAGTCAGGGATGAGACATTTTCCTCACAGTCACATTTTCCCCACAGCCCAGGATGGCACACCCCAGTGTCCCCAGTGTCCCAGAGCCCAGGATGGCACACCCCAGTGTCCCAGGATGGCACACCCCAGTGTCCCCAGTGTCCCACAGCCCCAGGATGGCACATCCCAGTGTCCCAGAGCCCAGGATGGCACACCCCAGTGCCCCCACAGCCCCTGTCACTCATCACAGCAGATCCTCCTCATGCCAACCCAGGGCATTCCCCGGCAGGGCAGGGGACAAGCAGGAAATGACCCAAACTAAGCCAGGTTGTCACCTAAATCCTGATTCCCCTCAGTTCCTCGGGATATTCAGCGTTCCCGCGCTGGCAGGCAGCTGAAATCCCATTTTATTCCTGGCTGGGAAATGCCAACATCCCCCTGCCCCTCCTTGTGCCCCCCAAGGCAGGGGAGCACCAGGAGACCCTGAACCCCCCCCAGGAGCAGCCGGGCCTCAGGGAGCCCCTGGTGCCACCAGGGGCACTGGGGAGTGTCAGCCACCCACCCTGAGCACCTGGGGCAGTGTCACCCACCCACCCTGAGCACCTGGGGGAGTGTCACCCACCCCCTTAAGGACTTGGGAGAGTGTCACCCACCCACCCCACACCCCATGAGACCTGGGGGAGTGTCACCCACCCACCCCAGCCCCTGGAGCACCTGGGGGACTGACACCCCCCCACCCTGAGGACCCTGGAGTGTCACCCACTTCCCCTGAGGACCCCAGGGAGTGCCACCCACCCACCCCAGCCCCCCTGTGAGGGCCCGGGGGTGTCCCCAGCCCAGCCCAGCCCCGTGCCCACCTTGTGGTACTGGCGGTGGCACACCTCTGCCAGGTGCAGCCCGGTGACCACGCCCAGCCTGGCTGCCAGCCTCTGCAGCAGCAGCCCGATGATGGTGGCCAGCAGCAGCACCCACAGCAGCTGGGGACACGGGGACACCAGTGGGTGGGGGCACGGGCAGCCCCAGGTGCCCCCAGACCCCACCCAGCTCAGACCCCATCACTGAGGTTTGGGGGAGTTCAGATCCCAGAGCTGGGGGCACAGCCCAAATGCTGCGGGGTGGAACCAAAGGGACACCAGGGCAGGACCTGCTCCAGCTCCTCTCTGGGACATCCCCAGTGTCCCCAGACACAGGGATGGGACACCCCAAATGTCCCAGACACAGGGATGGGACATCCCCAGTGTCCCCAGACACAGGGATGGGACACCCCAAATGTCCCCAGACACAGGGATGGGACATCCCAAATGTCCCCAGACCCACAGGGATGGGACATCCCAAATGCTGCAGGGTGGAACCAAAGGGACACCAGGGCAGGGCCTGCTCCAGCTCCTCTCTGGGACATCCCCAGTGTCCCCAGACACAGGGATGGCACATCCCAAATGCTGTGGGGTGGAACCAAAGGGACACCAAGGCAGGACCTGCTCCAGCTCCTCTCTGGGACATCCCCAGTGTCCCCAGAGTCACAGGGATAGGCACCCCAAATGTTCCCACTGGGATGGTACATCCCAAATGTCCCCAGAGCCCCAGGGATGGGACATTTTCCCTACAGCCCTTCCCAGAGCACAGGGATGGGACATCCCAAATGCTGCAGGGTGGAACCAAAGGGACCCCCGGGCAGGACCTGCTCCAGCTCCTCTCTGGGCCATCCCCAGTGTCCCCAGAGTCACAGGGATAGGCACCCCAAATGTTCCCACTGGGATGGTACATCCCAAATGTCCCCAGAGCCCCAGGGATGGGACATTTTCCCTACAGCCCTTCCCAGAGCACAGGGATGGGACATCCCAAATGCCCCAGACAAAGGGATGGGACATCCCAAATGTCCCCAGACACAGGGATGGGACGTCCTCAGTGTCCCCAGACACAGGGATGGGACATCCCAAATGTCCCCAGACACAGGGATGGGCACCCCAAATGTTCCCACTGGGATGGCACATCCCAAATGTCCCCAGAGCCCCAGGGATGGGACATTTTCCCCACAGCCCTTCCCAGAGCACAGGGATGGGACATCCCACATGTCCCCACAAATAAAGGGATGGGACATTCCCAAATGTCCCCACAGCCACAGGGACATCTCCAATGTCCTCACAGCCCTTCCCAGAGCACTGGGATGGGACATTCCCAAACGTCCTCACAGGGATGGGACACCCAAATGTCCTCACAGCCCTTCCCAGTGCACATGGCACGTCCCAAATGTCCCCAAAAACACAGGGATGGCACACCCCAAATGTCCCCACAGCCACAGGGACATCCCAAATGTCCCCAGAGCCCCAGGGATGGCCTATCCCAAATGTCCCCAGAGTCCCAGGGATGGGACATTTTCCCCACAGCCCTTCCCAGAGATGAAGGTATGGCACATCCCCAGTGTCCCCACAAACACAGGGACATTCCCAAATGTCCTCACACGGATGACACACATGGCACGTCCCAAATGTCCCCAAAAACACAGGGATGGCACACCCCAAATGTCCCCACAGCCACAGGGACATCCCAAATGTCCCCAGAGCCCCAGGGATGGCACATCCCAAATGTCCCCAGAGCCCCAGGGATGGCATATCCCAAATGTCCCCAGAGTCCCAGGGATGGGACATTTTCCCCACAGCCCTTCCCAGAGATGAAGGTATGGCACATCCCCAGTGTCCCCACAAACACAGGGACATTCCCAAATGTCCTCACACGGATGACACATCCCAAATGTCCTCACAGCCCTTTCCAGTGCACATGGCACACCCCAAATGTCCCCACAGCCACAGGGACAGGAGATCCCAAATGTCCTCACAGCCACAGAGGTGGCACACCCCAAATGTCCCCAGAGCCCCAGGGATGGCCCATTTCCCCCGCTCTGTGGGGTGCTGCCAGCCCCCCCAGCCCCCCCAGCCCCGTGGGTGCCCCCGTGGGTGCCCCCGTGGGTGCCCGGGTCCCCGTGCCCACCTTGAAGCCAGCCACAGCCCCAGACTGCAGGTCAGACTCGATGTTGCCAGGGTCCAGGTAGGCGATGCTCATCAGGAAGCCCGGCCCCGTGAACGCCCACAGCTTGCGGAAGCTGAAGCAGGAATGCTGCAGGAGGGGACATAATTAATTCATTAATTCATTCATTAATTGATTAATTCCCTCATTCACGCCCAATAGGGGCTGCTCCAGCCAGGTCTCATAAGTTTTTGGAGATTTGTTTCACACCCAAGCTACCTTAGAATGTGTAAAATCAGCAGGATGGTGGTGTTGGAAACAAAAAAAAATTAATAAAAGGCAAAATAACAAAATTCTTTATAGAGAAATACTGAGCCAGGTGCAAGAGGATAAAAAACCCTAACTCCACTGATGTAAGGTCTCTTCAAGCCAGGTCTCCTATGTTTTTGGAGATTTGTTTCACACCCAAGCTACCTTAGAAGGTGTAAAATCAGCAGGATGGTGGTGTTAGAAACCAAAAAAATTTATAAAAGGCAAAATAACAAAGCTCTTGACAGAGAAAACCCAAGCCAGGTGCAGGAGGTTCTTCCTCCTGGTAAAACACCCCACAAAAGCAATTAGTTCCTTTGTTCTCTTCTTTTTCTAATAAATTGCTCAGGTGGGACTTTTTGGCTCCTGTGCAATCCTTAAGTTTGAGGTGAAGTCCCTCAGGTCCTGTGAGGTGTCTTCTTTGCTAACTGAGGAAAGAAACTTTGGGCTTTTTTCCTTTCTAAAGAGCCAAAGAACAGTTTTATCACTCCCTCAACAAGAGGCAAATTCCTGAAACACCCCAGCAGGGGCTCAGCCTGCTCCTGCAGCCATCCCAAACTGCAGGGCTGGAAAACCCAACCATTCCCTCATCCCAAACCCTGCAGGGCTGGAAAACCCAACCATTCCCTCATCCCAAACCCTGCAGGGCTGGAAAACCCAACCATTCCCCAATCCCATCCCAAACTGCAGGGCTGGAAAACCCAACCA
>NW_024363272.1:717770-728060 GCF_014805655.1 Passer montanus | reverse complement strand
CTCCCCTCCCCTCCCCCCCTCCCAGTGGTTCCCAGTTCAGGCTGGAAGGGGAACTGGAGCCCGTGGGAGTGACTCAGGGGGTGTCTGAAGGAGGGAGCTGCTCCAGCCAGGTCTCACAAGCTCTGGCAGATTTATTTCACACCCAAGATAGCTCAGCTGCCTTAGAAGGTGTAAAATCAGCAGGATGGTTGTGTTAGAAACCAAAAAAATTAATAAAAGGCAAAATAACAAATCTCTTTACAGAGAAAAACTGAGCCAGTGCAAGAGGGAAAAAACCTAACTGCACTGATAGAAGGTCTCCTCCAGCCAGGTCTCACAAGCTCTGGCAGATTTATTTCACACCCAAGATAGCTCAGCTACCTTAGAAGGTGTATAATCAGCAGGATGGTCATGTTAGAAACAAACAAAAAAAAATTAATAGAAGGCAAAATAACAAAGCTGTTTACAGAGAAAAACTGAGGCAGATGCAAGAGAGGAAAAAAAACCCTAACTGCACTGATATAAGGTCTCCTCCAGCCAGTCTCAAGCTTTTGGAGATTTATTTCACACCCAAGATAGCTCAGCTACCTTAGAAGGTGTATAATCAGCAGGATGGTCATGTTAGAAACAAACAAAAAAAAATTAATAGAAGGCAAAATAACAAAGCTGTTTACAGAGAAAAACTGAGGCAGATGCAAGAGAGGAAAAAAAACCCTAACTGCACTGATAGAAGGTCTCCTCCAGCCAGGTCTCCTAGGTTTTTGGAGATTTATTTCACACCCAAGATGGCTCAGCTACCTCAAATGGCATAAAATCAGCAGGATGGCTTCTGTGGTGGTGTTTGAAATAAAAAGGTTTCAATAAAAGGCAAAATAACAAAGCTGTTTACAGAGAAAAACTGAGGCAGGGGCAAGAGGGGAAAAAACCCCTAACTGCACTGATAGAAGGTCTCCTCCAGCCAGTCTCAAGCTTTTGGAGATTTATTTCACACCCAAGATAGCTCAGCTACCTTAGAAGGAGTAAAATCAGGAGGATGTCGGTGTTGGAAATAAAAAAAAAATTAATAAAAGGCAAAATATCAAAGCTGTTTACAGAGAAAAACTGAGGCAGGGGCAAGAGGGGAAAAAACCCCTAACTGCACTGATAGAAGGTCTCCTCCAGCCAGTCTCAAGCTTTTGGAGATTTATTTCACACCCAAGATAGCTCAGCTACCTTAGAAGGAGTAAAATCAGGAGGATGTCGGTGTTGGAAATAAAAAAAAAATTAATAAAAGGCAAAATAACAAATTTCTTTACAGAGAAAAACTGAGGTAGGGGCAAGAGGGGAAAAAAACCCCTAACTGCACTGATAGAAGGTCTCCTCCAGCCAGGTCTCCTAGGTTTTTGGAGATTTGTTTCACACCCAAGAGACCTGAGCCAGGTCCAAGAGGTTCCTGCCCATAGTAAAACACCCCACGAAAGCAATTAGTTCCTTTGTTCTCTTCTTTTTCTAATAAATTGCTTAAGCAAAACATTTTGGCTTCTGTTTAATTAGCTATCCTTAAGTTTGAAGTAAAGTCCCCCAAGTCCTATAAAACAGGATGGTTGTGTTAGAAATAAAAAAAGTTTTAATAAAAGGCAAAATAACAAAGCTCTTCATAGAGAAAATCCCAGCCAGGTGCAAGAGGTTCCTGCCCATGGTAAAACACCCCACAAAAGCAAATAGTTCATTTGTTCTATTTCTAATAAATTGCTTAAGCAAAACTTTTTGGCTTCTGTTTAATTAGCTATCCTTAAGTTTGAAGTAAAGTCCCCCAAGTCCTATAAAATGCCTTTTCACCTAATTAGAAAGAGAAATTTCTAAACTTATTTCCTTTTTAAAAAGACAGAAGATACTTTTGTCACTCCATCAACAACAAAAGCCACATTCCTGCTGATGCCCGAGGCAGATTTTTCCAGCAGGGGTTTCCCACTCACCGTCTCATCCTCGGGGATGGGGATCTTGCTGTCGAAGTAGGTGGTGAAGGGCTCCCCATCGTCAGCTTCGGGGGGCTGCAGGGGGCTCCTGCTGCTGGAGATGGTGCTGACCACCCCCCCGGGCTCCCCGGGGACATCCTCTGCAGGGACAGGGGGACAGGAGCATCAGCACCCTGCAAGGTCCTGCAGGACCCCCAGGCAGGGCACAACAACAAGGCAGCGTGGCTGACAGTAATTAAGGGATAAAGAGGTAATGAAATTAAAATATCCCACATTGCTGCATCGCTCAGAGGCTGCTCTGCCTCCTGGTTCCAGGCTGGAGGCTGGGATTGATTTATTGATTGATTTATTTCTTTATTTATTTATTCCAGGTGATTTAAAAAAGCCCATCCTGGGGGCTGATCTGGAGCGGTGGCAGGAGCAGCGCCCCCAAAATTATTAATGATTAATTAATGATTAATCTGGATGAGCCAGATCCCAGAGAAATCTGGGACTGCTCCTGCACCTCATCCCAGCCTCTCCGGGCTGGATCCCAGGGAAATCCAAACTGGAGCAAGGGCCAGCCAGGAGATGGCACAGCCCCGAGGGGACAGCCCCGCTCAGAGCTCCAGGAGCTCCCAGGGTGGGGGGTGAGGAGGCGTGCAGGGGCACCAGCAGCTCCCCACACTGCCACAGCCCCACATTCCCCATCCCCACATCCCCACATTCCCCATCCCCACAGCCCCAAATTCCACATCCCCACAGCCCCAAATTCCACATCCCCACAGCCCCAAATCCCAGCCTCTCCGGGCTGGATCCCAGGGAAATCCAAACTGGAGCAAGGGACAGCCAGGAGATGGCACAGCCCCGAGGGGACAGCCCCGCTCAGAGCTCCAGGAGCTCCCAGGGTGGGGGGTGAGGAGGTGTGCAGGGGCACCAGCAGCTCCCCACATCCCCACATTCCCCACCCTGCCACAGCCCCACATTCCCCATCCCCAAATTCCTACATCCCCACATTTCCACACTCCCACATCCCCACACTGCTACAGCCCCACATTCCCCATCCCCACATTCCCACAGCCCCAAATTCCCCATCCCCACAGCCCCAAATTCCCCATCCCTACATTTCCACATTACCACATCCCCACATTCCCTCATTTCCACACTCCCACATTTCCACATCCCCACACTGGCAGCAAAATCTCCATCCCGGGCTCTCTCCCAGCCCCACACAACCCCAAACTCTCTGCCAGTCCTATACAATCCCACACAATCCCATACTCAATGCCAACCCTATACAATCCCACACCCTCTCCTAATCCCATACTCGATCCCACACTCTCTCCCAATCCTGTACAATCCCACACAATCCCCCACTCTCCTAATCCCACACAACCCTGAACTCTCTTCCAACCCTGTACAATCCCATACTGTCTCCTAATCCCACACAATCCCACACTCTCTCCCAGTCCTATACTCGATCCCACACTCTCTTTCAATCCTATACAATCCCACACAACTCCACAATCTCTCCCAGTCCCACACAATCCTATACTCAATCCCACACTCTCCCAGTCCCACACAACCCCATACTCTCTCACAATCCTTTACAACCCCATACTGTCTCCTAATCCCACACTCGATCCCACACTCCCTCCCAATCCCACACAATCCCACACTCTCTTCCAATCCCATACAATCCCCTACTGTCTCCCAATCCCATACTCAATCCCACACTCTCTCCCAGTCCCACACAACCCCACACTCTCTCCCAATCACACTCTCTCTCAGCCCCACACAATCCCACACTCTCTCCCAATCACACTCTCAGCCCCGCACAATCCCACACATGATCCCAGTCTCATACTCAATCCCACACTCTCTCCAAACCCTACACAATCCCTCTCAATCCCACGCTCTCTCCCAGCCCCACACAACCTCACACTCTCTCCCCACACAATCCCACACATGATCCCAGTCTCGTACTCAATCCTACACTCTCTCCAAACCCTGTACAATCCCACACTCTCTCCCAGCCCCACACAATCCCACACTCTCTCCCAATCCCACACTCAATCCCACACTCTCCCAATCCCACAATCTCCCCCAATCCCACATTCTCTCCCAGTCCCACACAATCCCCTGCTCTCTCACAATCCCATACTCAATCCCACACTCTCTCCCAATCCCAAAATCTCCCCCAATCCCACACAATCCCATTCCACACTCTCTCCCAAACCTATACAATCCCACACTCTCTCCCCACACAATCCCACACATGATCTCAGTCTCATACTCAATCCCACACTCTCTCCCAATCCCACCCCACACTCTCTCCCAGCTCCATACTCAATCCCACACTCTCTCCCAATCCTATACAATCCCACACAATCCCACACTTTCTCCCAGCTCCATACTCGATCCCACACTCTCTCCCAATCCTATACAATCCCATTCCATACTCTCTCCCAGTCCTACACTCTCTCCCAATCCTATACAATCCCACACTCTCTCCCCACACAATCCCATACTCTCTCCCAGCTCCATACTCAATCCCACTCTCTCTCAATCCCACACTCTCTCCCAATCCTATACAATCCCACACAATCCCACGCTCTCTCCCAGCTCCATACTCGATCCCACACTCTCTCCCAGTCCCACAATCTCCCCCAATCCCACCCCACACTCTCCCCCAGTCCCACACAATCCCATCCCACAATCTCCCCCAACCCTACACAATCCCATGCTCTCTCCCAGCCCCACACAGCCCCCCAGCCCCACACTCACTGCTGCTCGCCCCAGGGGCCATTCCCTCTCCGGCAGCCGCTCTGGGACAGGGCAGGGACAGGGACAGGGACGGGACAGGGACAGGGCAGGGACAGGACAGGGACAGGGACAGGACAGGGCAGGGACAGGACAGGGCAGGGCCAGGGCAGCTCTGCCCAGCTCCTATTGCATCACCCGGGCCCCTCCTCCTCCTCCTCCTCCTCCTCAGAGACAGGACAGGGACAGGACAGGGACGGGGACAGGACAGGGACAGGACAGGACAGGGCAGGGCAGGGCCAGGGCAGCTCTGCCCAGCTCCTATTGCATCACCCGGGCCCCTCCTCCTCCTCCTCCCGAGCCCGGCCAGGGCCTCCGTACACAGGGAACCCTCCTGGAAGCTGCCCAGGTGTGCTGGGAACTGCCCAGGTGTGCTCAGATCCCTGCTGGGAACTGCCCAGGTGTGGTCAGAGCTGCCCAGGTGTGCAGGAATCCAGGTCAGAGCTGCCCAGGTGTGCTGGGAACTGCCCAGGTGTGCAGGGATCCTGGTCACAGCTGCCCAGGTGTGCAGGGATCCTCCTGGAAGCTGCCCAGGTGTGCTGGGAACTGCCCAGCTGTGCTCAGATCCCTGCTGGGAACTGCCCAGGTGTGCAGGGATCCTGGTCAGAGCTGCCCAGGTGTGCTGGGAGCTGCCCAGGTGTGCAGGGATCCTGCTGGGGCTGCCCAGGTGTGCAGGGATCCTGCTGGGGCTGCCCAGGTGTGCAGATTTGCTGCTGGCAGATTTCCCCCAGGACATTCCTGCCCAGGCCGGGCTGGTTGGGCTGGTTCAGCTGGGCCAGTGACCCCGGGGCACTGCAAGGGCTCAGCCCAGCACCCCAAAAACCGGGGAGAAGGGAAGAGGGGGGACCAGGCCTCAGCCCAGCACCCCAAAAAAACAGGGAGAAGGGTAGAGGGGAGATGAAGGCTCAGCCCAGCACCCCAAAAACCGGGGAGAAGGAAAGAGGGGGATGAGGGCTGAGCCCAGCACCCCAAAATCAAGGATATAAGGTAAAGGGGGGATGAGGGCTGAGCCCAGCACCCCAAAATCAAGGATATAAGGTAAAGGGGGGATGAGGGCTCAGCCCAGCACCCCAAAATCAAGGATATAAGGTAAAGTGGAGATCAGCCCTGAGCCCAGCACCCCAAAAAGCAGAGAGAAGGGAAGAGAGGGGATGAGAGTTCAGCCCAGCACCCCAAAACCAGGGATAAGGTAAAGGGGGGATCAGGGCTGCGCCCAGCACCCCAAAAACCGGGGAGAAGGAAAGAGGAGGATGAGGGCTGAGCCCAGCACCCCAAAATCAGGGATGAGGGAAGGGGGGATCAGGGCTCAGCCCAGCACCCCAAAATCAGGGATGAGGGAAGGGGGGATCAGGGCGCCGCCCAGCACCCCAAAATCAGGGATGAGGGAAAAGGAGGTGAGGGCTGAGCCCAGCACCCCAAAAACCGGGGAGAAGGGAAGAGGGGGGACCAGGCCTCAGCCCAGCACCCCAAAAAAACAGGGAGAAGGGTAGAGGGGAGATGAAGGCTCAGCCCAGCACCCCAAAAACCGGGGAGAAGGAAAGAGGGGGATGAGGGCTGAGCCCAGCACCCCAAAATCAAGGATATAAGGTAAAGGGGGGATGAGGGCTGAGCCCAGCACCCCAAAATCAAGGATATAAGGTAAAGGGGGGATGAGGGCTCAGCCCAGCACCCCAAAATCAAGGATATAAGGTAAAGTGGAGATCAGCCCTGAGCCCAGCACCCCAAAAAGCAGAGAGAAGGGAAGAGAGGGGATGAGAGTTCAGCCCAGCACCCCAAAACCAGGGATAAGGTAAAGGGGGGATCAGGGCTGCGCCCAGCACCCCAAAAACCGGGGAGAAGGAAAGAGGAGGATGAGGGCTGAGCCCAGCACCCCAAAAAGCAGGGATAAAAGAAAGGGAGGATCAGGGCTGAGCCCAGCACCCCAAAATCAAGGATATAAGGTAAAGGGGGGATCAGGGCTCAGCCCAGCACCCAAAAAAGCAGGGATGAGAAAAAGGGGGGATGAGGGCACAGCCCAGCACCCCAAAACTAGGGACAAGGAAAGGGGGGGATCAGAGCTCAGCCCAGCACCCCAAAATCAAGGATAAGGTAAAGGGGGGACCAGGGCTCAGCCCAGCACCCCAAAAGCAGGAATAAGGAAAGGGGGGGATCAGAGCTCAGCCCAGCACCCCAAAAGCAGGGATAAGGTAAAGGGGGGACTAGGCCTCAGCCCAGCACCCCAAAAGCAGGAATAAGGACAGGGGGTGAGGGCAGCCCCCGTGCCCCCTCCGTGCCAGGCTCACCGTAGGACGCTTTCCTCTCCATGTCTGAGGTGCCCATGGGGGAGGCCTTGCCCTGCCCCGGGAGCTGCTTCACTCGGGACACATCGGCTGGAAAAAGGCAAAAATCCTCTCAGGGTGGCTCAGAGCCCTAGACATTCAGAATTTTTAATTTTCTGTGCTGAAAGGCACAAAAAAACCCCACTGCGTTTGACCTGAGGCTGTGGAGAAAGCTTCCAAAATGAATTAACAGCACTAAGATTACACGTGTGCAATTAGTTAAAAGTGTGTAATACCACAAAACAGAAAACTTGGCGTTTTAAAGCACAGTAATAAATATGAAAAGTTTTAAGGCAGAAACAAATTGTTATTATTTTCCTTCTTCTTCCTAAGTTTAAGTAGGATTTTGTAATTAAACAAAAAAGTCTGGACTTGGAGAGATTAGTTATTCAGTTCAAAAAGGAAATAATTTAAGTTAATAATTAACTTAATTAGTTTAATATTAAAAGTCCTTATAAGAAAAGATAGTTAATAATATGAATATTATTAATAAAATACTAATATTAATATTATTAATATTAATAATATTCATATTATTACTATCTTTTCTTATAAGGACTTTTAAGATTAAACTGTTTAATTAAGTTAATTATTAACTTAAATTAATAATATGAATATTATTAATAAAAGACTACTGTTAATATTATTAGTATTCATAATATTAATATTAGTCTTTTATTAATAATATTCATATTATTACTATCTTTTCTTATAAGGACTTTTAAGATTAAACTGTTTAATTAAGTTAATTATTAACTTAAATTAATAATATGAATATTATTAATAAAAGACTAATATTAATATTAATAATGTTAATATTATTAAAGTTAATAATTAATTAAACAGTTTAATCTTAAAAGTCCTTATAAAAAAAGATAGTTAATAATATGAACATTATTAATAAAAGACTACTGTTAATATTATTAGTATTCATAATATTAATATTAATAATTTAAGTTAATAATTATCTTAATTAAACAGTTTAATCTTAGAAGTCCTTATAAGAAAAGATAGTTAATAACATGAATATGAGAATAATGATAATATAATATATAACATATATTATATTATATTATATTATATTATATTATATTATATTATATTATATTATATTATATTATATTATATTATATTTATTATATTCCTCTTTCTCTCACCTGGGAGCAGAGCCCAAACCCCACCTGGCTGTCCCCTCCTGTCAGGGAGTTGTGGAGACTCCACCTGAGCAGCTTTTCCATGAAGGATTTTTCCCTAAATTCCAACCTAAACTTGCCCTGGATGCCTTTTTGTCTCTTTCTCTCATCTGGGAGCAGAGCCCAGACCCCACCAGGCTTTTTCCCCTCCTGTCAGGGCGTTGTGGCGACTCCATCCTTGTCCTGAGCAGCTTTTCCATGAAGAATTTTTCCCTAAAATCCAACCTCAACCTCCCCTGGATGCCTTTTTGTCTCTTTCTCTCATCTGGGAGCAGAGCCCAGACCCCACCAGGCTTTTTCCCCTCCTGTCAGGGCGTTGTGGCGACTCCATCCTTGTCCTGAGCAGCTTTTCCATGAAGAATTTTTCCCTAAAATCCAACCTCAACCTCCCCTGGATGCCTTTTTGTTTCATCCTCTCACCTGAGAGCAGAGCCCAGACACCACCTGACTGTTTCCCCTGTCACGGAGTTGTGGGGACTCCACCTGAGCAGCTTTTCCATGAGGGATTTTTCTCTAAATTCCAACCTAAACCTCCCCTGGATGCCTTTTTGTTTCATCCTCTCATCTGGGAGCAGAGCCTGACCCCTGCTCCTGCTCACCCTGGGCTCATCCTGCTCCTGCCACAGCCTGGGCTCATCCTGCTCCTGCCACAGCCTGGGCTCATCCTGCTCCTCCTGGGCTCATCCTGCTCCTCCTGGGCTCATCCTGCTCCTTCCACAGCCTGGGCTCATCCTGCTCCTGCTCCTGCTCACTCTGGGCTCCTTCAGCTCCTTCCAAAGCCCCAGGCTCATCCTCATCCTGCTCCTGCTCCTCCTCCCCACCCTGAGCTCATCCTCCTCCTCCCCACCCTAGGCTCATCCTGCTCCTTCTCCTCCTCCTCCTCCCCACCCTGGGCTCATCCTGCTCCTCCTCACCCTTAATGTTCGTTGTGGAGCCACCTCAGTATCTGTGGCCAGCCTGGGAGGGGCAGGACAGGGCCCCTTATCTGCCCCAGCAGCTGCAGGGCTGGGGGCTGCACCCACACCCAGCCAGGGAGCAGCTCCAGCCCACCCACCAAGGAGCCTCCCATGGGCTGCCTGCTCCATCAGGGAATTCTCCTAAAATCCCAAAAACCTCCCCTGGATGTCTTTTTGTCCCCTCCTGTCCCCTGGGAGCATCCTGCTCTTTCCACTGCCCTGGGCTCATCCTGCTCCTTCCTGCCCCCGTGCCAGTGGGCACGCAGCCAGGTGCCACGAGGCAGGTGCCTCCTTGCCCACCTGGGCTCACATCCAGCCCTGGGCTCTCCCTGGCACCACGCTGAGCCTGGCACCACAGTGGGCACAGCAGCTCCTTCCCAGGGAACCCTCCCTGGATCCAGCCAGGCCCGAGCAGAGCACCACGAGGTGCCTGTGCGCCACCTCCAGACACGGCTGCTGGCTGTGTGCAGCCAACAACGGACAATGGGCTCCTTGTTCTGAACCACCCTGCTGTGCCACGAGTGCTGCCACAGCCTGGGCACATCCTGCTCACCCTGGGTTCATCCTGATCCTTCCAACATCCCTGGGAATATCCTGCTCCTTCCAACGGCCCCAGGCTCATCCTGCTCCTTCCAACGGCCCCAGGCTCATCCTGCTCCTGCTCCTCCTGGGCTCATCCTGCTCCTGCCACAGCCTGGGCACATCCTGCTCCTGCCATGCTCCTTCCAACGGCCCCAGGCTCATCCTGCTCCTTCCAACGGCCCCAGGCTCATCCTGCTCCTTCCAACGGCCCCAGGCTCATCCTGCTCCTGCTCCTCCTGGGCTCATCCTGCTCCTGCCACACCCTGGGCTCATCCTGCTCCTGCCACAGCCTGGGCACATCCTGCTCCTTCCAACGGCCCCAGGCTCATCCTGCCCCTGCCTCACCCTGGGCTCATCCTGCCCCTGCCACAGCCTTTCATCCTGCTCCTTCCAACATCCCTGGGAATATCCTGCTCCTTCCAACGGCCCCAGGCTCATCCTGCTCCTTCCAATGGCCCCAGGCTCATCCTGCTCCTGCCACAGCCTGGGCTCATCCTGCTCCTCC